>NW_020956516.1:1999-126772 GCF_003031625.1 Empidonax traillii
TGCGCACCTCGCCGCTCTGCAGCCCCACGCGGAACAGCCCCGGCTCCGTGGCCTTGGCCAGCTCGTACGACAGCCACGCGTTCTGCCCCGAGTCCGCGTCCACCGCCACCACCTTGGCCACCAGGTAGCCCGAGGGTGCCCAGCGCGGCACCAGCTCTCCGGCCACGCTGCTGTCGGAGGGCGGGTGCAGCACCACGGGACTGTTATCGTTCTCGTCCTGCACTACGATGCGCAGCAGCGCCTGGGTGCTCAGCGGTGGTGAGCCGCCGTCACTGGCGAGCACTACCAGCTCGAAGGCACGCACCTTCTCATAGTCCAGTGGACGCAATGTCCGTATGGTTCCACTCTCTGCATCCACGGACACGTACGATGCCGAGGCGGGTGTGCCCGCTGGAGGTGCTTCTATTGCATATCTCACAAGTGCATTTTCTCCCGCGTCAGCGTCTGTGGCTCTCAGGCGGCCGAGGCTCGTCCCCGCAGGCTCGTTTTCGCTCATCACCATGGTATAAATTTCCTGGACGAAGGTGGGCGCATTGTCGTTCACATCCACGAGCCGCACGAGCAGTGTCTTGGACGCCGAAAGCGCGGGAGAGCCTTCGTCACGGGCTCTCACTGTCACGTTATACTCTGGCACCTGTTCCCGGTCCAGCGCCCCCGATGTCACCAGCGCGTACGAGTCGGACGCCCGGAGCGAGATGCCGAAAGGTTGCTCCCCTGCCAGCTCGCAGGTCGTCCTGCCGTTGTCCCCCGAGTCCCGGTCCCGCACGTTGAAGAGGGCCACGACGGTGTTCGGCGGGGCGGCTTCCGAGAGGGTGCTGGTGAGGGAGGTGATGATCACCTCGGGGGCGTTGTCGTTAACGTCCTCCACCTGCACCTCCACCTTGCAGTGCGTGGACAGGCCCCCTCCATCTGTTGCCTGGACGTCTATCTCATAGGTCTTTGTTTCTTCATAATCCAAAGGCTTTTTGAGTCGAATCTGGCCTGTCCCTGGATTTATTTTAAACGTCTGTAGATCTTCCTCTGAATTTTGAAAGATGGAATAGGCTATTTCCCCGTTCGTTCCTGAGTCTAAATCGCTAGCAGACACCACCACCACTAAGGTGTCCTGGGAGCTGTTTTCCCTAATGGAGACTTTATACAGACTCCGAGTAAATACTGGAATATTGTCATTTATATCCAGGACTACCACTCGGATCAAGGCTGTACCAGAACGCGGTGGAGTCCCACCATCCACAGCTGTGATACTGAAAGCAACTTCTGCCTGCTGCTCCCGGTCCAGGGCGCGATCTAACACCAGCTCGGCGTACCTCCTGCCATCATTTCGCCGCCCGGTGTAGACATGGAAATACTCGTTCGAGCTGATAGTATAATGCTGAAGACTATTGTTCCCCACATCTGGATCCTGAGCGCTTTCCAACAAAAATCGAGTCTCCGGCATTACAGATTCCGGGATCTTTAAAACGATCTCTTTATTTAAGAACACAGGAGCATGATCATTAATGTCGGTGAGTCTTACCTCAGCTCGGAAGGACTGCAATGGGCTCTCCAGCAGCACCTCGAAACGCATCAGGCAAGGCTCACTCTGTCCGCACAGCTCCTCCCGGTCCATCTGCTCTCTCACCACCAAATCTCCAGTGTGCTGGTTCAGCTGTAAATACTCCTTTTCTCCATCAGGAACGAGTCGAGCCTGACGAGCCGATAATTCCTCACCGGTCAGTCCCAAATCCTTAGCAATATTCGCCACAAAGGAGCCTCTCTCCGCCTCTTCGGGCACAGAATACCGAGCGATTTCTGCTCTCATCCCCGAGACATGGAGGAGAAGGAACAGAACCACCGCTTGCCCAGGGAGCGGCTCCTCTCTCTTCCTCAGCTTCATTCCCTTCCTGAGACCCGATCTCCCCTCCTGCGAGCTGGATGGAGCTGCCGATACAGCCTGCAGACCCCCGGACAGAGCAGTCCAAGATGGTGCAGCCCCCCCCCCCGCCCGGATCCCGGGGGCGGCGAAGATGGAAACTGGGAAATGCGCGGAGCCTCCGCGGTCAGCAGCGGCACCAGGCGGCCGATCTGCCGAAGGACGCAAAGATTTCCCAGCACAAAGCCTGGAAAGCAGAGATTAACGGCTCGATTTCTCTCTTCCGAGGTCAAGCAATACAGATTTAACTGTCCGTGCAATCCTGTTCAAATGTGGCCACGGCTTGAATAAGCAATACCCTATTTGCCTTTTATCTGAAAACGAGATTAATTTAAATCTGGGGTTTGTAGGGATTTCTTTTCCCCTTTATTTTTCCCACTAACGTGCCTCATCATAACAGTTTGAATAACTTATTTCCAGGCTATTTAACTAAAAAAAGCTGTATGTTTTTGCAGGTGTTCAGCAAACCAAGTGAGCTGGTCCAAACCACGGCAGAAATCGTCGTGGTGCTCCCCATAGAAATTCTCGGAATGGACCAAGGTTGTTTGCTCAGTTCCCCTCATTCTGGGAGCAACATCCCTCGGACCTCAACTTGGCTCAGAAAATCTCCCTCCACCTTGTTCCGGCTTCTGAGAACGGCCTACTTCCCAGGTGGTTCTGATTTCCCCTGCATAAAATCCACTCCAAAGGCACGGATTTATTCCCGAAATCGTGTTCTCAGACGGCTCTTTCCTCGGCGATGACTGTGACAAGTGATCTCGAGACAGCACACTTACCCGAGAGAGTTTTAAATAGGTTTTATTGTTGACTGTCATCAAGCATCTGACTCTTAAAAATGTGTTAGCGACAGGAAATATCACATTACTTTATAGAACAATACCGATTAATGAGGAAAAAGAAAACAGAAAGCTTCTTGAAGACCTATATTCTACAGTGCTCTAAGTTATTTGTAAACAGTGTAGACTGTTTTACTGCAAAACCACGAGCAATACTTTTAATTCTCTACTACTTTACACTAAAAAATCCTTAAATAATAATTTCAATTTTACCTTACAAACAAAACAAACAAAAAAACCCCCACACCCCCCAAGAAACAAAACCAAAGCAAAAAATCCCAAAACAAAACAAAAAATCAAACCCCACAAAACCACATTGCTCAAAGCCCACTCTTTACAGTAAGGAGAGCCTGTAAACTCCTACCAAGTGTGCCAATGTCAGTGGTTTCTAATGTAAACAGCGTCTGCCTTTTATTAAGAAATTCCTTTGCAAGCACCACTCAATTTGCTTAATATTTGTTTGGCCTAGTATTGTACAGAGGGCAAAAATATAAGACATTAGTACATAGCCCTCTCCATAAAAGCAACCAAAACCGACAAAAAAATCCCATGGAAAATGTGGCATAGGAAAAAGTTGAAGATCTGCTGCAGTTTTCAGTATTTCTCTTAACCAGTAGAAACAGTAGCACTTTCACAATCATACATTACTGTGTAATCAGCATGCAACACAGTCCTCCTCCTCCACTGACATCACAGTTACAAAATACCTATGTAAATAAAATACTGCTCAAGAGGAGAGTGTTTCTGCTCTCTCACAGAGAAACCTTCATCTCCCTGGTACCTTATAGGGAGGTGTTTGGTCTCTTTGTTCTTTTTTCCCTGTGAGAACAGACGTACTTGTCTCTCTTCACTTACTGATGGCTGAGCCAAGGGTTTTGATCAGAAGTGACATTTAACTCCAGTCCCCCGTTTGCAGCGCAAGCTGCTTCTGCAGCTCCGGGTCCTGTGTCTTCAGAGAGGGGGGCTCTACCCTGCAAAGAACAGAGAGATCGATTATCTTTTGGACATTGAAGGAAAGCAGGTATCATCGAGAAGCTTAGAGGGCATGTCTTACACCACTGCCTGTGTGACACTTCTCTACCAGAGCCAAAGAGGAGGTTGGTGTGTCTCTGACCCGAACAGGGAACATCTAAAGTCGGAAACCAATCCTCCATTACGAACAACACAAAGGCACTACTGCAAAACTTTTATGATTCTCAGGGAGTAATTCAAGATGGTAAGAGCCCCGAATAAAATCCACTTTCTCACAAACGGTGAATGTGGTTTAATGTTGATGTATCAAGAAGGATCGTTGTCTGCCCTGAAGCTACTGAGGCTCTGAAAACCCACAGTAAAGTGAGTCCAAGTGCTTATGAAATACTAGAATGTCAAGGGACGACTTAAGATGGTATTAGAGGTGACTTGGACTAAGTGGGAGAGTGAGGAGTTTCAAGAATCATCTCTTCTCTTCCCCATGCTCTTTGAACACATGGAAGTTAACAGGAGCCTCAGATGTGGCTCTGAGTTCACAAAGTGCTGGTACTGCCTGGGAGCACCCAGCTGGGTCAGGAAAAGACTGCGAGGGTGCATTCTAAAGTCACGATAACAACACCTTTCTCACCAATGCTGTTCATGCAAGTCACAAAAATATATGGGAATTGAATGGCAGAGGTACTCACCTCCATAGCCTCGAGCTTGTGTTCAGCACTGCCACCACCACCCCCGCGAATGGCACTTGGCAGCGCCGAGCACCAGCTCCGAACAGCGGTGCAGGGGACACTGTCAGTGAAGTGTCACCCCTTTGCACAGTTGTCCCCTCAGTTTCATGTGTCACTGCACAGGATCACTACATTCCCACTACTGCCGCCTCCGGGAGGACGTGTCCCTGGAAGCAGTACATTCCTGCTCTCCATGGGCTCCACACAGTACTTGGGCAGGATCCAAAATAGAGACACATTTCTACCTCTACTTTCTCACCTTCTCATGGTCCAGCTGCTCCCCTTTGCAGTGACACTGAAGACTTGCTTTAACACGAATACTCAGCATAGATATGGGTGCAGTTGCCCGGGGAGGTGATAGAAGCCCCATCCCTGGAAATATTCAAGGTCAGGCTGGGTGGGGCTCTGAGCAATTTGATCTAGTTGAAGATGACCCTGCTCCTTGCAAGGAGAATTTGGACTCGATGGCCTTTAAAGGTCCATTCCAACCCAAACTGTTCTATGCTTTTATGATGCAGAGAGGCAAGGTTAGTGAGCATATGGGAAGCAGCTGAACCCTGCTGGGTCCTCCTGAGAGGTCTCTTTGAGACCCCCTTTAACTTCTCCCGTCACAGGGACTCCTCCACTAGCAGCTCAGCAAATTCTTTGCTGGCAGGATGTGACACATCGTCCTATCCTCCCCCCGCGGACAGATGCCTCACCTGTGCAGCCCAGTCGCCTTCCACCCCGAGGTTGGCCACATCTTGCGAGCACACCGAGCTCCGCTGTTCGCCCGGGCCGGGAGGCAGCCCGGCGGGGAAGCAGGGGAAGAGAGGCCTGAGGAACCGAAACTCGCTGTTCACGGTCCCGGCGGCGAAGCAGACATCGTACAAGTAGCTGCGGGGCAGGGAGCCCGCACTGCTCTCCGTGGCTATCGTCGGGAACGTGGGCAAGGTCTCCGTCTTGCTCCGCCTGGCCCGCCGCACCTTCACCACCACGGCGGCCGCCGCGGTGGCGAGGAACAGCGCCGACACGCAGGCCAGGGAGGCGATGAGGTAGAGGGTCAGCGGCCCATCGGGATCAGCTACCGGTGCCTCCTCGCTCACCCGCAAATGTGCTTCTGAGAAGCCGTCCACCAGTGCGACGGCGAGGCTGGCGGTGGCGGAGCGCGGGGGCTGCCCGCGGTCCCGCACCAACACGACGAGCTTCTGCCGGGGCGCGTCCCTCTCCGTCACGGCCCGCGCCGTGCGCACCTCGCCGTTCTGCAGCCCCACGCGGAACAGCCCCGGCTCCGTGGCCTTGGCCAGCTCGTACGACAGCCACGCGTTCTGCCCCGCGTCCGCGTCCACCGCCACCACCTTGGCCACCAGGTAGCCCGAAGGTGCCCAGCGCGGCACCAGCTCTCCGGCCACGCTGCTGTCGGAGGGTGGGTGCAGCACCACAGGAGTGTTATCATTCTCGTCCCGCACCACCACGCGTAGCAGCGCCTGGGTGCTGAGCGGTGGTGAGCCGCCGTCACTGGCGAGCACTGACACCTCAAAGGCACGCACCTTCTCGTAGTCCAGAGGGCGGAGGATATAAACATCCCCGTTTTCAGCGTTGACTGACACCTCGGGCTGCTCCTTGCCGTCTTGCCGCACCAGCGCGTAGTTTACGCGGGCGTTTTTTCCTGCGTCGGCGTCCGTGGCGTTCATGCTGCCGATCCTGAGCATGGGGCTGTTGTTCTCCGTGACCGACATGGTGTAAATCTCCTGGGTGAACTCCGGGGGATTGTCGTTCACATCCGATATCTGCACGAAGAGGTTTTCCCGAGAGCTCAGCCGCGTCGTGCCCCAGTCCGCGGCTGTGATGGTGATGTTATACTGCGCCGTGCTCTCCCTGTCCAGCGCCGCGTTTGTTCTCAGTTCGTAATAATTATCAAAAGTGGGGGTGAGGCTGAATGGCAGGTGCCCGTCGATCGAACACTCCGTCCTGCCGTTGTCCCCAGAGTCCCGGTCCCGCACACTGAACAGAGCCACCACGGTGCGTGGCGGGGCGTCCTCGGGAATGGAGGCGGTGAGAGAGGTGAGCGCTATCTCCGGGGCATTGTCATTCATGTCCAGGACTTCTACCTCCACTTTGCAGTGCGCAGACAGCCCCCCGCCGTCGGTGGCTTTTACCACCATTTGGTGGGTTTTGGCTTCCTCAAAATCCAGGTTGCCTGCGACTCGTATCTCCCCGGTGACCGGGTTCAGCTGGAACAGCTGCCGGGATCGCTCCGAGGTCTGGGTGAAGGCGTACCGCACTTTCCCGTAGGATCCTTCGTCGGGATCCACGGCCGCGACTCTGACCACCAGCTGCTCCAGGGGGCTGTTTTCAGCCAGGCGCACCTCATAGACCTCCCGATCGAAGATCGGGATATTGTCATTGGCATCCAGAACCACGATCCGGACCTGAGCCGTGCCCGACCTGGGTGGCGAGCCCCCGTCGATGGCGGTGAGAAGTAAATTCAGCTCCTCCTGCTCTTCGCGGTCGAGCTGGCGCTGTAGGACTAGTTCTACATATTTTACTCCGTCTTTTCCTTTTCCCAAATCGAGAGAGAAATGCGCATTGTACCCGAGGCTGTAGTTCTGCAAACCATTACTGCCCACGTCCTTGTCCTGGGCGCTTTCCAGAGGGAAACGAGACCCAGGAGATGTTGTTTCCGGAATCTCTAAAACCATCTCTTTCTCCGGGAACACAGGAGAGTTGTCATTTACGTCACGAATCTCCACCTCCCCTCGGATCAGCTGCAACGGATTTTCAAAGAATATCTTAAAGACGAGCGTGCAGGTATCGCTCTGTGGACAGATCTCCTCTCGGTCCAGCGACTCCTTTGCCGTCAGGATTCCGGTGTTCTGATTGAGACGGAAAAGCTGCTCACTCCCCTCAGACACAACGCGGGCCTTGCGAGCCGCGAGCTGGCTCACAGGAACCCCCAGGTCCTTTGAAATATTGGCGACAAAGGAGTCCCTCTCCATTTCCTCCGGCAGAGAGTAGCGGAGGGTTTCAGCCCCGCTCTGACACACGCAAAAGCACAGAATAAACAGGATCACTTGCCTCTTGCTGTCTCGGCTCCGTCTCCCACACGCCATCACTCTCCGAAAAAGCCATCTGCCGTCCTCCGCGGCTCCCAGCATTTTTAAATAGCGTCCGAAGCGGAGCGGTGTTTGCCAGCAATCCTGGGATGAGGGAATCTGGAAGCTCCCAAGTACTCCGACTCCTTCCCGAGCGGCTCCTACGGGGGTTTTTTTTTGTCTCCCCGTGCCTGCAAAGCCGGGGCGGACCGAGGGACGCGCCGGTCCGCGGCCAACATCCCCACCCAGCGTCGGAAGGGAGAATATTTCCTCTCATTCGGGGCACAGCTGCTGATTCGGGGTTTGCTGCTTGAATCTGCACTCTGTGTGCCAAAGTGAAGCCAAGAAGTGCGGTGTAAACATTCTTCTCGATTGGAAGCGGGATCGCTGCTCTGGGTATCAATTCACAGCTCTCCAACTGCGAACTCCTCAGACACGGCTTTTGGGTCGGCTCTACGTTGTGTAGGCATTGCAAGATTCATTTCCTCCGGGTGCACTGCGAGATTTTCCTTCTCTTCTCCACTTCTTAACCAGCACAGGACAATTAGCAATTGGGGCGGGGCAGAGAAGCTATTGAAGATGAGAGCTGATGCCAGAGAGTTGACAGGAAAGCCACACTAGAAGATAATGCTGTTCCAGGACACATCATCCTAAGGTTGTTCTCTTCTCATTGGGTATCACACCTCACCCGAAGGACACTCAACACTAGAGCACTTTTCTGTGTGAAAAGCGCTTTTTTCCTTAATTGACAAGAGTTTCCTCCCCTGCCGCCTGCTGATCCTTGCGTCCATGATAAGGCGTGTCACTGTGGAACACATTCCTGAAAAATGTCCCCAGGCGTACACAAACATTGAAAGGCTGCAAAATGTTTTCATGTTTTGAGGGTGTGATGTCCTTTCTCCTCTAATGTTACCACACAGGGTTAGGAATATTTTAAAGGTCCTACCTTAGAGGTAAAACCTACACTCTTGTACCTGCCTGAGGCCAACAACTAGTTAATGCAAAAGGCTGGAAAACAAACACAAGAGCTCGTAAATTAAGCGCTTAGATACACAGAAGCTAACGAGGAGCTAACAGAGACAATCGCAAAGGTCAGGGATCCAATTACACTAATTAATGGGACATGAAAGGATTTACTGAAGTGTAAACTCCAGAGGTTCAACAAGAAACTTTGTACACCATAAGGGGGAAAAAAAAGTTCGAAAAATTCTCATATATTATCAGAAAGAATCTCATAGGGGAGAAGAAATGGATTATGAGATGTTTCACTGGGGATTTAGGAATATACAAAGCTTATTATGGGATGGTTAGAGACAGATCCAAACTCACTTAAAAGGAGAGATCAAGAGCAGACCTGTGAGGAACAACCGTGGGGAAACAGAGGTGGAAGGGGACACCGAGGGGTTCTGAGCACAGCCTGGTAGTGTGAGGCAGGATCCGTGCTGGAGACCAGTTAAAACCATGAGGGTCAGGCACTCATGGCTGTCCCAGAGGATCGACATCTCAGCTGCTTCGGAGCAGAATGCACATACAGTGTGCTGGGAATGCGCCCAGGTGCCTGCGAGCCCAGGCCAACCCTCATCTTAGAAAATTAAAAAAACAGAGGAGAAAACAGAACACAGCTTGCACTGCTTATTTTCGGTTCGAGCAACTTTAATTCAGATTTCACTATAAAAGGAACTGCAGTTTTTTTAGTATTATTATTATAAAGTATCATAACCTTCTGGGTTTTGGCACCATTCCTTTAATTTCCTAGATCTTTTCCCCTTATTTTTGCTTGCTAGAAGGGCTGATGCTGTTAAATAATACTCATGAGCCCTAGAAATTCATTGACACTTCCATTTGTTTTAAAATAAAAACTTCATGACTGTATGAGTAGGAGAAAGTAACAAGAGTTGACTTGTTGACTGAGGATTCCTCAGAAGTTTAGATACTGAAGGATCTTGCACAAATGCAGTAATTCTTTTTGTGATTTCCTCTTATAGATTGACTTGGAAGCGTAATAGGCTCTAACTTACATCAAAGGGCAGCTCAGCTGTTTCTTCTCTTCTTCCTTTCCATGTCCATCTCTCGAATTGAGATTATTATCACCAACCCAGGAGCTTGATGTAAAACCGACTACAGCTGGGAAAGTGCCTTCTCTCCTCTTTCGTGCCACACAAAAATAACTGTGACACCTGGAATCCACTTGCTTTGTGGCCTTTTGTTTAGCTCTTGGCACCTCCGAGAGCGGAACGTGTATTTGTTTCTACTTAACCTAATCTTTGGCACCGCGGCTCAGCAGGGAAGAGGCACAGGCCGAGAGAAGCTTCCATAGAACTTCATACCCTGACTGCAGTAACCCCATAATTTTTGCTCCTATCATTTCAGAAGCAAATGATGTCGTTCAGCTTCAGGTGTAAAGGGCGTAAGAAGAACAGTAATCCTTAACGGAGCTCTTGGCTGTAAGAGTGTCTTTGCATATCAAAAGATCTGATCTTCCACTGATGTTTAGATTCTTCCAGATTTTAGAGAGATGCGAAATAAGGAGAGTCACTTACCTTACAGCACTGGAGAGCTAAAGCTGATGTTTTCTGTTGATACACAGCAATAAAATGAATTCAAAAACAAAACAAAAAAAAAATTTGAACGCTGCCAGAGGAAGGTACACTGTATTTTAGAACAGACTGAGGAGCTATAATCATAATAAGGATAGAATTTGCATAAATGTGTCAGAGAATTGACTTATCTCCTTGAGCATATAGTGATGTTGCAGGCTTCCTCATCTTTGGTTAACGATGACATCTTTATCCTAAGAAGGTAACTTGAAATGACCAAAAAACCCCAGTTCTCTCTACTTCTATATTTACAACTCAGTGCTAGAAAAGCGCTACAGCAACATATTCTGCTCAGTTCCTGGTTGTCCCTGTATTTCAGAACACAGCATTCCTAAAAGAATTACCTGAGCAATTTCAGTTTCCAAAATCCCCTTCTTGGTCTTTCAGCTGGGAATTCGGATCTTCCGAATGAAATCTTGAAATGAAAGACCTTTAACCCCTGATAAAGGTTTCTTCCCCATCCCTGGAGCCCCTGAGGATAGAATGGCTTGGGAGGAGGCGTTGCCTGGAGCTCGAAAGCACAAATGCTTCCCCTAGTCACTGTGATTTCCATACCTCATCCATAGAAGGAAGAACGTTGCTGTCCTCACATTCCCAGTTATCTCCCAGGACTACTTCTTTCGTCTCTATAACAATCAGGCAGCACCTGAATTCCCATCTCTCCTGCGGAACTGCTGACTGGAACTCTCATCAGGATGCAAACGTCAGGAAAGCCGGGAGAATCATTCCCAGCCTCGGTTATATTGCAAATACCACTGATAGGTGTCCTACTTTTGGTTCATTTTCCGAGAGATAAACCTGCCTCTTCTCTCTGCCTACATTCAGTGCAGTTAAGGCTTTCCCCATCACTCTGCTAAAAATGAACATTTATTTCTCCCAGTATTAACTCGGTGCTTACCAACCAACCGGCTCTGCCTGAGTCACCCCAGACCTGCTGTGAAATCCTCCCAGATCCCGCAGGGCTGGACCTGGGAGACCGCCTCTCTCCTTCACAATCCCTGCTTTGCCTTGTGCTCTTGGCGTTTCCAGGCGCGTCTCCATGCGACGATTCCCGGCGCATCCTTTGGAAAGGCTTTAAACCAGGGGCGTATTCCAGCTCAGCCGGGGCGTTTCGGCTGAGCTCTCAGCAGCGTCTGACCGGTGATGGCTGATCTCCCCCCGGTCCCGCCCAGCAGCAGCGATACCCGCCCAGCGCGGGCCAACAGCGCCATCGGGCGACCAGCGCGGGAACTGCACAGGGGCGTCTGCCCCGAGCTCTCTGGCTACTGCAAGGACAAATTCGGAAATGCCTTTCCCACCTGAAGTCTCCGGCGCACAAACGCACTTTCTTAGTGCTTATCGAGCCATTTCGTTCGGGATTAATAACCCAGGCAAGCATGACACGTCTTCCACAAGCCTTCTGTCGAATGTGCTTAACGAGGGCTCAAGCTCCGGGCAAACGTAGCAAAGCATTGCTCACGTGTTGTGCACTGCATTTTCCAGAAGTCAGGCAATAAAGGTGTTTTCAAGCACAGGCTGTTTGTGGGAGGCTGAATTTTGAAGACTTTCTCCTTCACAAGGAGATCTCCAACTGTTTAATGTCTTCTAAAGTTAAGATCTAATTCAGGACTAACATCAGCACAAACCTCTTCGACTCCTTGAATCAGTAGCAATAGATTTCCAAGGAATATCTCAGTGATGAGCGTGCAGGTATCACTCTGTGGACAGACCTTCTCTCAGTCCAATGACTCCTTTACAGTCAGTGACTCCTTTCCAAGCAGGACTCGGGTATTTTGGGTGAGGCAGAAGCGCTGCTTCTCATCAGACACGATGGAGAACACATTTCTTCCCAGACAGCAGTGCTTCCTTTCTAATAAAATCAGTTCATGAAATCTTCTGCTCTAGGATCTCCCTGTACACATTCCATCTCTGAAGAATAAAGGAAAATTCCCTCCTTCAAAAGTCTGAGTTCATACATCTTCTAAGAGACATTCTGCTCTCTCCAGTCTCCAAAGGTAGTGCTGGAGAGAAGATACATCCAGATTGAAAGAGAGCAGGTTTAGATTAGATATCAGGGAAAAAAAAAAATTCCCTGCGAGGATAGTGAGGCCCTGGCACAAGTTGCCCTGAGAATCTGTGGCTGTCCCATCCTTGGAAGTGTCCAGGACCAGGTTGGATGGGGCTTGGAGCAGCCTGGGCTAGTGGAAGGTGTCCCTGCCCTTGGCAAGGGGTTGGAATGAGATGGGCTTTAAGGTTTCTTCCAACCCAAGGCATTCTTTATCCATACCTTTTTCATCCAACGTCTTTTGCATCCAACAAATTCCCTCTGTTCTCTCCAGCCATGACAATCACAGTACTTCTTGTTTGGAAATAAATCCTCTCAATTTCAACACTTTGCTACTTATGAATGTCTTCTGAAGCCAAGAAATTATTCTCATCTTCATAAACTTTGTGCTTAGTGGGATCCAATTTTTCCATCCTCAGCCTCACTCTGCAGAAATTTTCTTCACAAATCCCTAGAACTGTGTGGGTTTTATGTATCAAATGATCCACAAATAATATTTTTATTTCCAGATATCTTATATCTTGATGTGTTTTGAGGGAGGAAAACATCATCTGCTGAGATTTTTTAAAAATTATTTTCTTGTATGACTCCTTCCACAGTTTCCTGCACTGGCTGTTTCAGTTAATTCAGAGGAGACTGATCCAAAAGAAAAGTCACATGATGAACAGTCAAGCAGCACAAGGTTGTCAGGCAACTCAAATCCACCAGGTGAATGATCTTGGCTTTCCATGTGCTTTTCGTGAAGTGACAGAAAATAAGATTATTTTCTCAGTGACATTTGTAAAGCCTTGAAAAAGAGACTTCAGGGACAGAAGTGCAACAGGCTTTTCATGAATCTTCAGGCTCGTGAAGAAACATTTCTACAACTGGCTACACTCTCACCTGAGGTTAATTAGTAGAAGTGTTTGAAGGTAAACAATCCAGCATTATAATAAGGAAATGAGAACTAGAATATATGGTGTTCTGGGCAGAGAAATAGCACATTTTGTCTGAAAGGAATAGGCCAAGAAGGAAAGAATATGGGGAGAGGCTGTCCTTGGACATGCTAATTTTTAAAATCTAGCTGATCATCTGAACAGGGATTCAGCTGAGAAGCAGATTTGAAAGTGAAGGAGGGAAAGGAAGAGCAAGAGGGATAACAGTGGTTGGAAGAGGGAAAGATGTTATGCCAAAGGGACCAAAGGAGGGCAAGCATGAACCTGTTTGATTGACAAAGCTGACCAAGCAGGGTAAGGACAAAGAAAAATGTAGGGAACATCCTGAAGGAAAGCCAGTTGATGTAGCACCTGTAAGAAAAGAATAACAATGGACATTAGTAAAGGGAAAGTGGGGTCCAATCAACCAGAGTAAAAAGGATACAGGGAATCCTGAAGAGAAGCAGGAAAGGCCATAGATGGAGCTTGAAGTCAAAGCAGATGCATGGATCAGAAAGAAGCCAAAATGGATGTAAAGAAGGAAGAAGGAGGAAGTCAGGCAAGAGGAGGAAGGAAGGAAGTGTAGATATGATCCTTTAGTCTTGTTCCCATCATCCCATTCTCAGTATCTGGCTTAAGACACAGATTTCCTCTTTTCCATCTTTCTTCCTCAGAATGCCTTTAAATTATCAGAAGGTAGCAGAAAACCGAAGGGAACCTTGTTATCTCAGCCAATGTAACAGGATAAAGTGCCCAGAGAAAACATCAGTGCCCAACTTTCTGTCTCCTGATACCAGCCTTGGCCCATCTGCCAGCAGAGTTCCCAATCCCGTAACCCTTGGATGGCATGAACATATTGAGAGCAGCTCTGGAAACACTTGGTCCAATGCTGTCCAAAGGGAAGGTCAATGGAGAAGTGACTCAAGCACAGTTTCATGGACAGCATGGTCACTGCCTGAAAGGAAAACAGAAGTTCTGAACAGAGGTTTTCAAAGGAGACAGAGAGATCAAGGGAATTGTTGTGTTTACTCATCACAGCTGAACAGAGAGATGCACCAGCATGAGGGCATCACCTCCAACTTCATGTCTAGTGCTTCTGGAGTCACAGTGACCAGTTCAGCAGTCAAATAAGTATACAGCACTATTTCTAAATCAAATCCAGCAAAATGGTAAGGACTGTGTAATCCCAGCATAAGAGAAATCTGACCTATGCTTTACTGAAACAGCAGAGTTGTCCTGTTTTGGGAAAATACTTAGGAAAGAAAAGGGGGTTTGGGCCCTCTTTTTTATCTCCTTTGTCCTCAGCTGCAGGTCACTTTCTCTCACATGATTCCAGCAGCATCTCTGCAGCCCAGGCACCCTCTAGAATCATAGGATGACCCTTTTGCCTCTGACACAACTAAATTGTTCTTGGAAATACAGGGTGACCAGTGAACTGCCTGTTCACTGTCACATTGTTTACACAAAGCATTGGGGTTTAGACTCTCAGTATCCTACACATCCTTGTATCTTGACTTTTATTTGGTTTTTAAATACTTTTGTATCTTGACAGAGCTAAGATGTGAAAAGCCATCTTTCTGCTGGATGATGTTTTGACATGATCAGCACTTCTGACCAACAATATGTAGATACTCTGAAAGAAAAGAGACTTACAGAAAAGAAAACATCCATTCTGTGGGAAGAAATCCAGAGTTTATTCACTGTTTGGGCATGGACTTATATCAGTATCACATTTTCTGAAGGAGTGGACACACTGGCAATGACAGATCAAAAAGAAATTTCAAGATAGATGCAGACACACAGTTCCTAGTGAAAAATTATAAAGGAGATAGATACGAAAATAACACTTTCAGCAGGTACTGTTGAAAGTGCATGACAGCCAATTTACTTTACAGAGAGTTTATACCTGGGTAGATACAGCACAACTCTGACGTAAAGATACTTCTAGTGCTTGGTTCCTAAATCTAGGAGGAAAAAAATAAGTACTTTTATATTGAAAATCCTGGATTCTATTAAGGATGGGGAGGGCTAACAGAAAACAACCTGTAGCCCCTGAGCTCTGTCCCATATAAAACTATTATCGGGTTTTTGGCTGGGCTTGAGCAGATGAGACTTGGATACACCTTGGGATCACTTAAGTGAAGTTTTTTGTCCCGCAGAAACTCGGCCCCTGCCCTGGCTGTGTCCTGGGAGCAGCAGAGGCTGCAGGGTCGGATCCCGCTGCTGCAATTCCCAATTTTTGCCACCAGAGAGAAGCCTCCACAAAGGAAAAAACGAGTGCAGAATATGCAAGTCAGGGAAGGAGGGGCGGGGATGGATCGGGAACATCCTGGCTCGGCTAGGGAAGGGACAGCCCCCGGAGAGAGAGGCAGGTCTCTTTATTCTTTCTTTCTTTCTTTCTTTCTATCTATCTATCTATCTATCTATCTATCTATCTATCTATCTATCTATCTATCTATCTATCTATCTATCTAATCTATCATCTATCTATCTATCTTATCTGTCTCTATCTAATCATCTATCATCTATGTATCATCTATCCCTGTTCATTTATCCATCTATTTATCAGTGCATCCATCCATTTTTTTATCTACCTACCCATCCATTCATCTGTTATCCATCCATCCATCCATCCATCTATCGGCATCCTTGTCCACATGTCTGGGTTCTGTGTGCTGCTCGCTGCACCGCGGGAGGGAGCACACACTCAAATCCAGGGAAAAACTTGCTCGGATCGAGGGAGTTTTAGACCCAACGCTGGAGGCTGGAGAGAAAGGGGAGATACGAGGTCATTAAGGCAGCGGTGAGATTGTGAGGGGGGATCCAGCACCCTGGACTGAGCAGGGTGTGGGGGAGGATATAGGTCATGGAGCAACTGTGGGGATCGTTTTATCCCTTGGGGTCCCTGACCGGCTTTCTGCCTTTGCCACCGAACAGAAACGAAATTACGGAATATCGAGCAGTGTGCTGGTTTCCCCCAGCACTGGGGCTGCAGGGCAAGTGAGGACAGCAGCCAGCTTAAACCCTGGGAATCTGGGACTGTTGTAGGAGACACCAGGGACTGAATAATCTTCTAACTTGCTCCCCTGTCAAGCCAGATTGGCTCTAATGCAGAAAATATTTATGCTATTTAAACCATGCTTAAAGAATTGTGGTCGCATCCATTGCTACATGCTTGCCTTCTGATTTAATCTTTGCAGAAGACAGGCAGAGGGATAGAGACACCTCTTTAGAGAGGCAGTTGTCAGAAATACATATATATAATATTCCTCATCACACACCTCAACATAAGGTGAAATGCACAGGTTCAATCAAAAATTTCCTTCAAGGCAGTGTTGCCTAAAGGTGAATGTCAACAACAACAAAAAAGCAAATATGATAATACTATTTTAATGACTGATTTATTATTTTAAAATACCTTTCAAGAAGCAAAACCATAATGTACTCCTGTAAATCTCCCATTTAGTTTCTTTAAGGTAAAAGTAAAATAGATTGTCTCCTTTTTTTTTTCTTTGATTTTTTTTTTTTTGCAAAACATTTTTGTTCCTGCACTTCACAGTATTATTTAATTTCTGTTAAAGATTGGATTATTTTTTATTTTACTGTACAGTTTTAGTTCTGTTTTAGTAAGGTACTGTACAGTTTTAGTTTCCTGGCAGTCCTTTAGGCAGAGATATTTAAAATGTAAATGGGCAGTGTGTCCTGTCTTCTGTTAGAGGAAAATGAATTTGTATAAATCAAATTAGGCAGGTACATAACATTTCCACTGTTGAAGGAAATTACATGTATAGAAAATCATGTCTTACCCAACCTCGTCAGTCATCATGTACACAGTTAGGACTAGCCCTGAAGGCCCAGAGGATCAGAGACTACTTAAAACACACCTTAAATGGAAATTAAGGACAAACTTCTTAAAGTGTAATACTGAAAGTCCTGCTCTGTGTCCCCCAAGTTTGGAGAGTTGCTGAAGAGCTTTAGCTCTTTTTCTATTGAGTTCTGTAAGTCCACAAAATTCTGCTTCTGCATATGTAGATGCATCCTGACTTTACCAAGAAACTTGGTTTTTAATGCCCAGATGGGGTCTGGAAATTTATGATCCCATGTCTATCTTCCAGAGGGAATTTGGTTCACCTGGTATATAAAGGAGACGTTGTGCAGAGCCCATGCAAAATACAGCACTTTCTTTTAAAACTCTAAAATGGAGAAAAATATTGCTGGATGTCTTTTTTTTTATCTTTTCTTTTTTTTTTTTTTTTTTTCCCTTCCTAAAATCATCCGATGTTTAACACTTCAGAGTTACACTCTGCCTAAAAAGGGTTCAAACTCACCTCTGGATATCAGATGATAGGAACTTCAGAATGGAACTGGAGTGATTCTCAGCCTTCTTCTCCATACATACATTATACTCACTAGCAGGTGGTAGTTGAGAACTAAATCAGTATCTCTTTGCTTTCTCTTATTTTTCTTTCGTGTGCCTCATTCTTTTTCTTGATATATTAATCAAGATATCTAAATAAAGAAATGCTCAAAAAAACCCCAAAAAACAAAACACAAACAAACAAACAAAAAACAGACAAAAAAAACAAAAAACAAACAAACAAACAAACAAACAAACAAAAAACCAAAAAAAAAAACACAACCCAGGGACTTTGAGAGAGGTTAAGAATTGCTACACCCTGCCTGAGTGAATAAACATGTCCCTTAAATTGAATATTTTAATCCCAAACCCAAGTTGAAATGTGTATCCTTTTGAACAACTTTGTGCCCAATACACAGAAATCTACCATTCTGAAAGTAAAACTGGGGTATTGGACACAGTGACAGGAATAAAGAAATGTTCTTTACAGTGTTGTTCAGTAGATGGAGTATGTTATTTATATAAAAAAGTTAAACCAAGAGACTCCTAGCTCTGCAGTCTCTCTGTTTATTGACACTTCCACTTAATGTACATAAAAAGACATCAGAGAAACTATTTGGCAAAACCTTTAAGCTTTAAGAACAGAATAAACCTGTGCAGGGATTCTTGCCTTGTACATGAACTATTTATGCACTTACCTTATGAGCAAAACATCAGAAAAATCAAGAAAGCTGTTGAACTGCATAGAGTATCACTAGAATACAGCAAAAACTGTCTTCAAGGCAATGTTGCCTAAAAGTGAACTACAGAAAAAAAAATCCACGATAACAATACTGTTGTAATTTATACAGCATTCAGACAACCTGACTGATGTTGCCTCTTAAAAGCTGAGATTTTTAATTTTCTCACTCTCCTCCTTGCCTCATGGATGGCTCAAATGCTCCCCAACTTTGGAACAGTGAGCCCCAGCTGGCTGAAAACACAGCTTACACAACAACATGTCCAGTGTTTTCTAACATGTTGCAAAGGAGAAAAGCATGTGAGGCTTGGTACCAACAATAAAAGTTGTATTAGAGCAACAGTTATGTCATAAGAATGGGAAACTTGTTATTAACTTTCAAATCCACAAAAAAAAAAAAAAAGTAGTCTTGTTTGTAGCTGAGGGGAGAAGTAAGAAATTCTGAGGTACAGAAACATAATCACAAAAAAAATCTATTAATACTGGCAGTCTCAGTTCAACAACTTGTGACTTCCACTGTCTTTGAGAACAGACAATTATTTTAGGAAAAAGATACCAGCTTCTGCAACAGGCTACTGCTTTCTGCTCTCCCATAGAAGCCATCCATCTGTTGTCAACTTAGTAATCTGAAATCTGACTGTGACATCAGCACAGTGCACATGCTGTGTACAGCACATGGAGGCACTTAGCATGATGCTGGGCATAAATTTTCATCAGGGACACATGAGCTAACGTGACCCCGTCACAGAGGTCAATACCAGTACTTACGGCCTGCTTAAAGAATCCCTGACTGGAAGATGCATCACGTAATGCAGCTTCCTGCATGGGTTGCAGGATATTTGTAAAGCTTCTAAAGCTTTACAGAGAGCTTTGTTCTGTACTGAGATGATAATTAAGAGGTATAATGAAGTGTTGTCCAGCAGAGAGAAGGCACTTATAAATGCCAGGCAGATAACAAGTGGGTCCTCAAGAGAAATGAGAAGAGATCGATTCCCCCGTGATAACACAGTTCTGACAATCAAAATCCTGAAGCTTCTTCTGGGAATGAACCGTTCTGACCTGACAGCAAATGGTGAAATCAGAAAACCTTTCCCCCCTCCCCCCAAAAAAGCACCAAACAAAAGAAATCCCCAGGCTGGTATAGCTACCAATCCACTTGAATACTCTAATTAAATAGACTTAATACGAATGGTCAGAGGTATTTCTTTAAAAAGCCAAAGCACTGTTTTAACAAAAGCTTTTCATGCATCATTTGAAATTTCACATCAAATTAGGGGGAAAGGGGGGATGAGAAGAAATCCTTCCTATTGGACAGACATTTGCACTTGTCTCTGAAATAAGGATGTGTGAGATTATACAGAGTTAATATCAAGCTTGGAAAGTGATTCCTCTGTCAGTTAATGAAACAGTAAAAGACACTGAGGACATTCAGAGGGTTGTAGATACTGGTTTTTTGGCTCATGGAAACAAAGTCCTAAGACCATTCTGAAGCTTTAAATTACCATTGTATTGATGTACATATGCCTTAATCAGAGCAGAAAACACAGGTGTAAGATTTTTTTTCTTGTGTACTTTTTCAGAGAAACTGGAAATGGCTTTATTTATTTATTTATTTATTTATTTTTTAATGAGGCAGTAATTCAGGAATTTCTTAGGACCTTTAGCTTCTTAGGACTCAGTTTACTTTTCCTTTCTTTCTTTCTTGTTACTTTTGCTATCCAAATGTGAGGAAGAGTTAAGACAGTGATCAATTATTTTAAAAACTGTATGTCAGTTTAAAAATTGTATTTTGCTGGTTGGGCCCAAAATGATGATCATTCTTTCAAAAAAAATATGCATGAAAGTGATAAGATAGCCATGCTGGCAAAGGTAGCATATTTCACAGCAAAAGCACCCCATATTGTGGGTTCCTTCCCTTCCTGCTCCATGGAATATTTATCTGTAATTTTTAATTATTCAGGAGGTGGTTGTGTCAGTGCTAAGGACCACCCAGACATTACCTCTACTGCTCTTGTCCTGCCAGTGCCTTAGAGATCTTCTGGCTCCTGTCATGGATCTCCATAATCCCTACTCAGAGATACAGCAACAAATTTATCATTCCTCTGCTCCTGCCTTTCTACAGGTTCTGAGAAGCCCTCTGTGACAAATACTATGGGATTGCACCATCAAAACAAGATTTCTAGAGGAGATCCTGCACAGAAGGCCTGGCAGAAGGCTCAGCTGGTGTGGTGCTTACCCCACTTCCTACAAGGTCCCTTGTAAGACTCTATTCCATGTGGATGCTGCCAGGCCATCAGAAAGGCAGGGACTGCTTGGTGGAAGCTGTGAGATTTAATTTCCCATGGAATGGCACCTCCAGCCTGCCTTCTTAGGCCTGCCAACACCAGGATCTTGAAGGTACTGCTGGGGCAGAATTACAGGAGAGAGTACATTGAGTAACACTCGGGGTTTAAATAGAGGTGCTTGGTGCTGTTGAAGGTGAAATCCAGCAGGATGTGCCCAGGGCATGTACACACAGCACATGGCAGATATAGGTGGGCCGTGTCTTATCCTCATTTCCAGAAGGACATGGTTCTCTAACAGAGCCTCTGCCACATCTTCCAGTCCTCTGTGGGTGCTCCAGTTACTGCTGTGTGGGGTGCTGGCTGCCAATCAGCAGGTAAAGGTATCTGATCTGTTTATTTATTTATTATTTATCTGTTAACTTATTTATTACCTGGATGCTCCATCCCTGGAAGTGTTCAAGGCCAGTTGAATGGAGTTCTGAGCAACCTGGTCTAGAGAAAGGTGTCCTTGCCCATGGCAGCAGGGTGGGAACCAGATGAGATTTAAGGTCCCTTTGAACTCAAACCATTCTGGGATTCTATGATTTCCAAAACACAATTATTGGACTTGGACACGAGGGTAAACACGTAGCAAACACCATAAGCAAGGGGAAGGAAGTGCTTCCAGCCATCAGGAAGCAGAAGCAAACAAGTCAGCACCTAAATTCCTTTTGCATCATACCTTATTTACCACTTGGTTTAGACATTCCTCTCATTGTGTGGCAACAGCTTAAACTCATCACAAGCCTAATGAGGAGAGTGCAACTTAATAGAAAGCAGATTATGTCAAACAGATTTGATATCTTTCTCTGACAAGATTACAAATAGGAATGATAATGGAGACTGTGTTGCTGATATAATGTAATCAGACTTATGTTAGACTTCTGTCTCGAAACCTCTAACATTCAGATAAAAAAGAACCTCAAAACAAGAGCACCATGAAAAATCAGAATGGCACAAACTGAAGCAAATTGAATTTGTCAAGTTGATGGTCTCACTGCAATTAATGTGGATGCATCTGGTAATTGCAATTAGATTAAAAATGTCCTGCAAATACCAATCTATTATATACATATAATCTTCTTTTGCAATGATATAGTGGCAATAAAAATGTAAACACGCATTTATTCCCGGAAAGTTTTCAGATTATATAAACATTGAGATGTGATAAGCAAGAAAGCCAATGAGCAGATCACAGAGCTGTGAAACGCTTGGCATGGCTCACCAAGGCAGGTTTTAATACGATAAATCACAATGTTTTTCACTGCAGGAACAAAGAATCATAAGCAGAGACCTGTGTTTGGACAGAGCTCCAGAGACCAGAGGCTCTGGACAGAGCAGAGATTTCTGTAGGCAATCTCTTGAGCACCACTGGGAAGGCTGACACAAAACATGATTACAGAGGAACATTGAATAGAAAACCAGCATTTCTTTGTAACTATTGTGACTCAACCTCCATGCGTGCTCTTCAAAACCGTTGCTGGTTCACACAGGAACAGTGAGAGCAATACCTGAAAGAATTCCATTCTCACCACTGGGAACTCAGAGGTGGTTTGGTCAGACTCTGATGAACACAAATCTATTATATGGCTTTTTTTGCCCAGCAAGGACATAGTGGAGTATTTCTAAGGATGGTTCATAACTGACGTGTGTGTGACAGCAATGGACATGTTATGTGACTTAATGTCACAAGTCAGTGATCTTGTTTCAGGGAGCAGTGCATATAAATACACACAGAGCAGACTGGATGAACACAAAATTAATTTTGCATTTATGAAACATATCCTTTGGTACCTAAAGTGCTCCAGGTCAAATATGTCTCTCCACGTTTGATTCCCAAACACCACATAACTATTAGCTTTCAAAGTCATCTAATTTATTAATTAATGTTCAGATTCCCCAGGAAAAAATGTTTTTAAGCAATTGAATGAATCAAATTCAGCTTTTAAGCTGCTTTGTGCCCTTAGTAGAGATAGAGAACTCGAGATTTTCTCAGAACTTACTGAAACAGCAAAGAGAAAACAAAGTTGAGATTTCATACCTTTGGAAACACACACAAGTGCCTTTCCTTCTGGTCAGGACATATGTGAGCATCAGATGTTGCTTCCTGGGAGCCCATTTCCCCCAGGGCTCTTTCAAATGACAGACTAATCTCTGTGCTGCCCCTCAGGGACTGCACACACGTCCATTAAGTAGAAGTTGATGTGATTTCTTTTTATTTTGGAAACACCACTTTTCAGTAACAATTGTCCTCCAAAAAGTAAGGGATAAATGTAGCTCATTCCCTAACTATTGGTACTGCTATTTTTTTTTCTCC
The DNA here is from genome assembly GCF_003031625.1 of Empidonax traillii. Taxonomy (NCBI): domain Eukaryota; kingdom Metazoa; phylum Chordata; class Aves; order Passeriformes; family Tyrannidae; genus Empidonax; species Empidonax traillii. The sequence continues at coordinate 24,811 of NW_020956516.1, forward strand.
TTTGAGGTCTGCAGAGCCAGCTCTGCTCTGTCTTTTCAGTATCACAAATATGAACTGAAGTGTTAATGCAGATGCATCTGCAGTACCAGATGTTGGTCTTAGCAATGGCTGTACCCAGCTCCCTGCCTGTTTGCCTTTGCACATTCTGAAATTACGATCTGTAAGAAGACAGAAATCAGTGGAATGTGTTCTCTATTATTCTTGTTGCACTTACCCACCAGACAGTGCAAAGGGTCTCATTTTAAGCAGAAATGATGTTTCCTGGCAAGAGAAAACGTATTTCTTGCTTACATTAGGATTATATTTGATCTGTGTTCAGTCAGACTGTAAACATAAGATTTTTAAATCCCGCATTTAGGCCTTGGAAACATCCATCTTCCAAATCCTAGGCTGTGGGAATTCTTCTGGTTTTGGAAAGTCAAGAGAACAACACAATGAATGTTTCGCTGTCCCAGAATGGCCTGATAGACTCTAATAACAGAAATTAATTACATTTGAAGATAAAATGTCCCAGAAGGAGTGAAAGAGCAGACAAGGAAGGCAGCAGGCCTTTGGACATGAACCTAGAAAAGAGAATATTTCAGGAAGAAATTCTGTTTGAGAAATCCAGAGTGGTTCACAAGGAGGATTCAAGGCAAAGCCAGCATCCCTTGGGAGACACTTCCTTGCAAAACGCTTTTGAAGTCACATTTATTGAGCTTAAAGGCACTCAGAGATGTGATAACACAGGAATGGGGGAAATATATCACTAAAGATAGAAAAACTTCAAATGTTCTTAGTTACTACTTGGAATTTCAGGTGTTTGTCCAAATGGTCATATTTTGGGTTTGTACCTCCCAAGGTCTACATGGCATTAGCTCCAGAATAGGACTTTTGGGTAAATTCTTCTGCCACAACATAACTACTTCTCCTAATAATTGCTGGTTTGTCCAGTCCAAAGGAAATGCAAATAAATAAAACATTTGTCAGTGTAATATAAAATTAATATAGTTATTATTTCTAGTTTAGGCAGCACAATTATTTTTCATGCCAGATCTGTAAATATTGATTTTATGAAGCACTTCTGAAACATTCTGAAAAGCAGCATCTCACCTGGGCTGTTACCTTGGTTCTACCTGGTGTTATCTAAGGTCAAAGACAACATATCCTGCAAGTGACTTGTGTATTTTGGCAATTTTTTTCATTTTTACATCACTGCTTGCTGTTCTGTTCATGTATTTCTTTCAGCTATCCACTCTAAATTAAAAAGACAAAAAGTTCAAATACACTCCTGTATCTCTGTACTCTGTTTGGTACAGTGATTTTCCAGTAAGCTTCCTATTTTCTAAACAGCAGTTATGAAGCTTTTGTTATATTTTTAATTAACTGCCGTTCCCAGCTCTGTGTGTAATTCGGACTGATTTGTATTCTCTCTGTTTCTATAATATCCGGATGGCCACATCAGACAGGAGAGCTCCAATGCAACATGTTCATAAGCTTAGCCAGTCCAAAGAAATATTATCAGCTGATGAAAGGCTTGAAGGAAATTAAATGTGAGGCAAGAGAGTTAAAAATGTATAGCTTAGGGAGAAAGAGATGAGAAAGTGAGATATAAGTCTGCAAAAAATCGAAAGTGTGCCAACACTGAAGCAAGAAGCAGCAGAGGCACAGGGGTAAGAAACTCAGCATGTACAAAAATGACTTAGAGGAAGATGTAAACTGAATGCTAAGGAACTGTTGGGGTTTATTTACATATAGATCCCTGCAAGTCCAAACATAATCTCCATATAAAAGCACACTCTAAAATTGATTATAGCAGACTTTTTTTGGGGGGGTGAATATTCTGGAGTGAAATAGATACCATGAAAGGGAACAATCTTTTTGACCTAGTTGATCATTTTCCTTCTAATACCTTTCTTCCAGATACAAATTATGTTAGAAAAAATATTGAGTTTACAAGGAGAAACCTAAAACATAAGAGGAAGTGCTGTAGTTACAAATTAGCCTACCTATTACCAAATTTCTAGGTTTAAATTTATCCAGCTGTACAAAGACAGTGAAAAGTATGAGTAAAAATGACAAAGTTTTATCTCTGCCTTATAGTTGCAGCTTTTATTATGTGTATTATATGTGTCACGTGTGAAATGATCATCATAATGCAAAAGAAGTTTATGTGACCACCTTGTTTTTATTACCAGCAAGGAGACAATATTTTTGAACAAGCTTTTTTTGACCAGACTGCATGTTTTTGACAAATAGCACACAGCCTGTGACTGTTCAAAACTAATCACAAGATCAGCATAATTGACAACAATGTTTCAGCCACGTGAGAAAGAAGAACACCTGTGGGAATTAGTAAATAAATTGAATCATTAAAGCAAGCCACTTCTTTCAGGAACAGCTGTTATTACTTTAGAAAACAAAACCTGCTGAAAAAAACTGGAATCTTTCCAGATCTGGTACTTAAAAAGAAAGAAAGGGGGAAAAAAAAAAAGATAATAAAAGAAAAAAAAAATTAGAGCATTTGAAGATTAAGCAACTGTGCAAAATGAGAAAACCTCCCCTGCAGTATCCTGAGGCAAGTTCCAAAAAATGGGCCAATATTAGCATATGTATTCAGCACACTTCTGGAAGCAGGGAGATGTTTAGAAAGCTTCATGTATAACACCTGTCTTTTGTACTAAGGAAAATACAAGAACAAAAAAAAAAGCAGGAAGGGTAACAGAGGACACCACTAAGCTGAGATGGAGCAGACCAGCTGGACTGTTATGATTTAATTAAAGAGAGTTTTACTCAGTGGGATTCACACATGGGAGATTATTCCTATCAAATCTGACAGAATTTTTCACAGTGGTAACATATCACAGAGGGAAACTCTGGACATAAAAACGATTTGATGCTGTACTGCACGCTGTTAAATTAGAAAGTTAATGATTAGAGTATACACAGCCCGAAAAGCTTGCAAGAGGAAAGAGCTGACTTTGAAATCTAATACATGAAATAAAAAGATAAAGTGTAGACCACATTCTAATTTACTCAGCCTCATTAAATTACATGTATCAGCCAACTCCTAATATCTTTTGGTCAACTAACCATAGGGGCATAATACACTACTTCCACTAAAACATAAATTCCCATCTCTGCCTAAAAATGGATAAATTGGATGTTATCTAAATGTGCCCAATTCTTTCTTTGATTCCAGCCTTGCCTTTTCTTCCTTAGAATTCACTGTCAAGCTGCTTTATCAAGAAACAGTTTTCCTACAAGTCACAGAGCCAAAGAATTATTGAGATTAGAATGGACCCTCTGGAGACCATCAGCATCATGCACCCACTCCCCTGACCCCTCAAATCCTGGATAAGCTGTTTGGAGTTCTGAATACATCCAGAAATGGAGACTCTGCAGCATCTCTGGGTGATCAGTGGCCAACCCCCATCAGAGCATAAAAGCCTTTTACTAGTGTTTAGAAATGAATTTCATTTATTTCCATTCCTGCCTAGCACTGAAGGTAAAACTTTGACGTTTCCTGAATCCCTCTCCAGAATCATCTTCTACACAGTTCTTACTTAAGCAAGTCCCTGAAGAGGCCTCCACACTCCAGACCAGTTTTCCTTGTTTGTAAGTACCAGGTCTAGCAAAGAACTTCTTCCTTGATCCCTCAGTCACCCCTATCAGGGAGTTCTTGTTAGTGAACTCCAGAAACTTGCTGGCCTGCTTGAGTCCCACTCTGCTGCTCTTTCAGCAAATCCCACAGAATCATTTGGGTAGGAAGGGACCATGAGCAGGGACACTTTGCACTAGACCAGCTTACTCAGAGCCCCATCTGGCCTGGTCTTGAACACCTCCAGGGATGAGGAGTCCACAACCTCTCTGGGCAACCCCTGTTAGTGCCTGACCACCCTCACAGGGAAGAATTTCTTCCTAATATCTAATCTAAACCTACCCTATTTCAGTTTAAGTCCATTCCTCCTTGTCCTGTCACTCCATGCCTATGTCCAAAGTCCCTCTCCAGCTCTTCTGGAGCTCCTTTAGGCACTAGAAGGGGTTCTAAGGTCTCCCCAAAGCTTTCTCTTCTCCAGGCTGAAGAGCCCCAACTCTCTCAGCCTGTCTCCATAGGAGAGGTGCTCCAGATCCAGGATCCACTTAGTGCCTCTCCATCAGAGTGGATTAAGTCTCTGAAAAATCTGTGAGCTTTTTCTGGCCACTGTTCCTTACTCCGTGGTTACTGTCCCAGCTGGGGGTGGGAAAAGGACATTAAATGGTGCATCAATACACTGAGGATACTCCAGTAGATAATCAAGTAGGCACCATTTCTTCAGGAAACACACAGCCAACAAAAAGCCTTTCTACTGCTGTACCCACACACTGCTGCTGTATGGCCCTGAGAGGCAATTAGTCAGCAGGTCCCCTTTATTTTTTAGGATGGGCAATATTTTGTCAGGGCTTAAGAGGCACTCTATGTTCAGTTGAAGGCAGGGTCCTAACTATAACCTTGAAACCTCATACAACCCTCTGGTGGATTATATTAGCTGAGGCTGTTGTACTACCCAGAAAACACTTTTAGAGGAACTCCAGGCCACTGTTTGTTGAAAAACTTCAGTGAATTCTCCCCAGCTCCCTACTCAGCTACGAGAAACAAAGTTTGGTGATTTTGGCCCCAGAATTGTACTTAGCTAATACTGAACTTATTTGTGCAAGTCCAAAATGTTTCTAGATAAAAGTTTGTTAAGGCTGAAGGCAGTCACTCTAGATAGTATCAAAAAAATCACAAAGAATGTTAAAGTTAAAGAATGACTCATTTATTTTACCAACAGTAATGTTTACAGCAATGTAATCTGTTACAAAGATCACTTCAAAATAGCCTAATATTTGGAAGGAAATTAAATGCAGGCTTTGACAGTTATCTGTTCTGAAGATCAGAGCCAGGGCCACACATATTGATTCTCTGTAATAACATTCTAAGTTCAGTTTGCAGACTCTCAGAGCTCTCAGTTTGGCAGCAAAAAAGCAACACATTCATCTCTGTCAGGCTGAAACTGTGGTTATTTCATAGACAAAAAAAAAAAAAAAAAAAAAAAAAAAAAAAAAAAAAAGAAGATAGTGAGCTCCTTACCAATAAAATGTAATAACACAACTAAGTAATGGCTGGGCAGTTTAGTCCTTTATTTTCATATACATTGTAATACATTTTATAACCCACTTGTGAGTGTGGCATTTAGCTTTATACTTTGCAGGGTGCTTGTGTGAAAGCTGCACTGCATCACAGAGCTGCATAATAGAATCTCCTAAATTGGAAAGCACCCACAAGGATCACCAAGTCCAAACCCTGGGCCTGCCCAGGACACCCCAACAATCCCACCCTGTCCCTGAGAGCGTTGTCCAAATGCTCCTGGAGCTCTGGCAGCCTTGGGGCTGTGCCCACTGCCCTGGGGAGCCTGTTCAGTGCCAGCCACCCTCTGGGGGAAGAACCTTTCCCTGACCCATTACTGCTGTTCATGGTACCTGAGTTGTGACATAGGTAATGAAGCCAAAATAAAGCTGTGAAAAAACACATTTTGCTCTTTGAGCACACCATCTCTCCTTGATTAGCCCCAAATCTCATTTACCTGGTAGCCCCCATACTGGTCTGTACCACAGGCAATGCCCAGAATAATAGCAGGGAAAACTTTTCACTCGTCCAAAATGTCTTGATGTGTCCGTTGGCCACTTACATTTATAAAGCCACCTCTTTATTTTCCTTTCCTTAAAGGACCTTGTGTGCATTTCTGTATGTCTGAAGAGGATCTACCTTTCTTACAGCTAGTTACTTATGCACAGAGACTGAGTTTGTGCTGACTGGTGTGCCCCAGAAAGCAGACAAGGACAACCTAAGGGAAGGCATCAGAGGGCTGAAATTAAGATTCAACTCTTTCAGCTCTGAAACATCACTAAACTACAGTGAAGTATCAAAAGGAAGGCATGGGCTTCTTTAAGTAAGAACAAAATGCCCTCGAGCGACAAAACAATGCAGAGTGAAGGAAGCATGAGCAGAACAGAATGATTCACACATGAGAGACATCGGGAGCTGTGCAGGAAAAGGTGCTTGTTGTGCCCAGGAGCATCCAATTACATGGGCACCGGTGGGTTTGGCTTACCCCACTGTGCTGTCACCCAGGATTACATGGAATGGAATGACAGTAAATGTATAGGGAGATCCCAGGCTGCTGTGGCACAGAGGTGACACGTGAAGGAGGGGTTTGCTTTGTGAGAAGTGGTTACTCAGTAAGTTTTCAGTTCTTTCCACAGAGGTACAACTCCTAAAACATCTTCTGCTGGCAACGGTGCTGGTTGGGCCCTCACCAGAACGGTAAATGAAGTACAGATTCTTCAAGGGTTAAACTCATTAAAATCTCTGTGGTTTAGCAAGACAGCTTTAAAAAAGCCTGTGTGAGTTAAGCCTGCCCTGTGCATAATCCATCCCAATTCCCACGTTGGCTATGGTGAGCAACATCTATTTTTGGAGAAGATAAACAAGTATCTATTGTCTCTTACTGCTGTTTTCCTTCATCTGGTAGTTCACCTGTCATCCACAATTTCAATCTCCTATTAGAACCCCCTCCATCACAGCACTGAGGTTACTGGCCTGCTCTCTCTGTTCCACTTCCATCCAAAAGGGAGTTGTTTTCATGAGATTTGGGGTTGATGTCCCAAACACACTTCTGCTTTTGCTCATGATATTTGGCAATTCTGCAAGAATTGGTCTTTTGGTGACACCATCCGTCTATTTTCCAAATTAATTTTGTTCTTCAAATCTGTCCATTCCTGACAAATGGAAACAGAATCTCTTCTCATATTTACTTCTCAACCTAAGTATGTCTGTTAACTGCTAATATTCCTCTGTTCCTCTGCCAGGAAACCTTTGTGAATCCTTGTGCCTGGCCTCATCTTCCTTTTCTCCAGTACATTTTCTTTTCCCAATATAATGTAGGTTAACAGTCGCCTTTTAAATTACATTTTTGTTTCAACTCTGACTCTTTCTTCTCCTCTCCTCAGCCTGACACTTAATTTTTATGTACTTGAGTTTGCAACCTGGTTACAACCTAGAAATGATACAGCTTAAATCACCCTAATGCTAATAAATAATTGACTTTGAGAAAGAAAAAAAAAATCAGTGTTTAAACTATGGTTTACTGTCAATCTGGGATGACATTTTACATTTACTTCTACAGGGATCTGTCATGTATCCAACTCTACAAAACTATTTTACTAACACCTTCTATGTCACAGTCATGCACACGGAATCTTATCTGATGCCAAACTGGGAGAGGGGAAAAGGGAAGCTCTTTGGAGTTCAGAAGGATGTTGTCAGTTTGGGAGGGAGAGTCTGAAATAGGATAAAATTTCATAATGACACATTCAAAAAGATACAGTCAGGAAGGGCAGAACAAATAGAGCAAAATGAGGAATTAAATGAGTGAACAGTACTGCAGAAAATATCTGGGGTTATAGTGGTTCACAGGCTATAAAATGACACTTTAGAAAACCCCAGAAAAATCTCATTCTGGACTATATTATCAGAAGTGTTGTGTGTAAGACAAGGGAGGTAATTATTCTGCTCTACTTGTTACTAGTGAGAGCTTGGTTCCTGCTGTGGGCACCACATTTAAAGAAGCAAGAACACAGAGAATATCCAACAGAGAGCAAGGAAGATAAGGTTTTTCCAAAAATCACAGACTTGAAAAATAATTTAAATGATAAATAAGAAAGCTTGGGGGAAGGTAAGAAGGGCCTTCCAGTTTATCAAAGGTTTTACAATGAAGGCAGTGATCAACTGGTCTCCATGTCCTCTGGAGAAGGGTAAGTAAGGTGCTTAATTTGCAGCAAAAGAGGATTTATGTTGCACACAAGAAACTCTTGCCTCTATAAGGATAGTTAAGCTCTAGAATAGGCTAACTGGAGAGTTACTAGGACCCCTTCAAAAAGGAATTTTCAGAAAAACTTGGATATGTCAGAGACAGGAGCTGCATGTGTTTGAAGTTTCAAGTGAGGTAGAAGTCCATTTGGTCACCTTTGATGTCATTTTGCCACTGCAACTGCACATACTCAATATGTGATGCTACTGGACAGGCAGAGCCTCTGACCTCACACTGATCAGCATCTCTGTTGCAGAATTAACAGGAATTCCCTTGAGGGGCTTGCTGAAGTGTTTGCTAAATTATATCGAGTCTATTCCAACCATCTTTAGTATAATTTCCTATTTACACACATGCTGACAAGGATCATCAGCAGCACTGTTTGATGATAGCATTTCATCAGGAACCAGAAAAGCATATGAAAGTAAATTATTACAGGGTAGATACTGACTGTCAGCAGGTTGTTACAGGATTTTTGACACTGGACTTCACAATATTCCAAAATTCTTGTGTTAACTAATGCTCCTCACAGAGTACATCACACCTATATTTGGAGTGCAATGTTTTCACATTTGCACATTTCAATATATTGATTTTTATCTGTAAAGCTTAGTTTTTTGTATCTTCTCTTCCTTGGAAATCCTCTTTCTCCCCATGTGACTCTAAGTGAATTTCTAGTTACTGCTTTGACACACAACAACCTTTTCAAGTGGCAGGGAACCATTAGCCTGATATTTTCTTTTGGTGACCTGCATGTTGAATTCACTTCCTTTCTAGATATGACAAGATGTTATGACACAATGTTAGTCTCTCAACATAAAATGTGGTTAGTGGGTTTTATTACCTTGATCTGAGGAGCTTTAGATTTTGAAGACAAATAAAGAATTTTTAAGGACATAATTTCCTGGATTTTTATGTTTAAAATAAGTTATTAAAGTGCCCAGTGGTCCAAAGCAACTGCTTTAAGTAAATTAAATTTAAATAATCAAATAAATAATCTGTTTATACTGAGCTGTGAGAATGACTTTGCCATCTTAAATTTTCATAATTTTTCACTTGTCTATTTGTGGGACTTTTGTATCATGCCAGTAAAGAAGAGTTGTTGGAATTTCAAAATGTATCATGTGATTACATCTTTTAAATGCTGGATTAGACAGCCAAATGCCAGTCTCTGTTACATCAATAAACAACTACTTTGCTCCAATCCAAGAGTTTTTGGCTTTCACCAAGTATTTGAAGTTATTAATGCAGAGAAAAAAAATCAGCAGGATCTCAGGAAAAACAGTGGGACAGCTTGGAATATGTTCTCTTTGCTGTCTCCCATAATAACAGAACCAAGTTCCAGTGTATTTGCATGATAAGACCAGAAATACACACCAAAATCTGTACAGGTCACACTGGATCTACCTCATGAGTCCTGGGAAGGGCAGACTGGGACACCAGGCTCCAGGAGCTGGAATTGTTCAGGAAATCCAATGGTACATCACTAGCCTGGTGACAGAGAGGCAAAGAAAAAGGGGGCAGAAAACATTTTACAGTATTTGTACTCTTTCAGTACCTGTAACTTCATGTCCTGTTTACCAGAATTTAGATTTTAAGCCAAAGAAGTCATCTTGTGTCACGTTCCCAAGTTGTACAACAGGTTAGGGAGATGGTGATGGAGCTGGAATATATGCAAAAGGAATGCAACTTCTTTTTTCCATTGAGTCAGCAACATGCAGCTGGTGTAAACCACTTGTGTTTGTTCCATGCCTTTAATCTGTCTGCAGTCTGTAGAAGAATACATCCCCAGAGTCTTCACTAGACCTTGAATTCTAGCAGCTGTCACTTTAAATTTATTTCTTCCTTTGTCTGGGAGCTATTTTAGTCAAATGCAAGCACATGTACTCTGAACAAGGCTCCCAAGAGGAGCCACCATGGCAGGGACACTCCTGCATGTCTGTGTTCTTTCAACAGGCTTGAAGATGGTGGTAAATATTTCTCATTTTAGTGTGTTTTTCATTAATCCATGGCTTGTTGCAGCGTTTCTTTTCCCCAAATCATCTCCTATGGCATAAAGTATTAGGGACAGCAGCTTAGTAGAGTTTAAGGTGCTGCTGGGCTCACAGCAGCCAAGAGGTCCTGGGGCAGGAGTAGCACAAGGAATCAGGCCTAATACAGGTCTTGTCCACTGCAATATTCCATGTTTGCATCTGTTGAGGTCCAGCCTGTTTAGTCAGCAATTGGTTTTCAATTGTGGCAAAAGAAAATCCTGGGCTCAGGAGCTGCATTGCCCGATTTCTGGGTTTTTTGTTACAACCATTCCAACAGCACTGCATCTTTCTGTGCCTATTTATCCTGTATTATGAGCTGGTGACCCCTAGATGATCCTGAACTTCATTCCGTTAGTCATCCTCTCACTTTACCCAGTATAAACTGCATTGTAATCATACCTTGCTCCTCAGAATAACTCACCTTTTTCATCAGTGTAGAAATCTGCATTCCCCCCCAGTCAAACAGTGTCATGGGATTCAAACTGGGGAGCAGAGTGAGGTGTGGCAAGGCTTAAGGAGAAGGGAGACAATTTAAGCAGGGAAAAAGAAAAGAAAAAACATAACACATTCACTTGGGATTTGCTAATAACTAATCAATATCTACTTGACCCCAAAAAGCTGAGCTGCTCGGAGAAGATTAAAAATAACAGAGCAACCTTGCTGGACTTTCTTACTCTGCTGAAATTAATATTTTACGAGCTTCCCTTGTGAACAGACAGAAGAGGAACCTCTAGCTAGACAAGCTTCCAGGAGCAGACATCCCTAACAGCCAAAGGGTGAGATTCCCCTGTCAAAATGGAGATGTTGGTGATGCAGACTGTCACCTTGGAGCTCATTGTCTGGGCTCTCTTGGCGAGGAGACAGAAATGGGCCTTTCAAGGGTCACCTCATCTCGCTCAAAGATAGGACAAATGACTAGAATTTCAGAAGAGTTTATTTCCCTCCACTGGATATGAAAGGAGACTCGAAGATTAGATCAGATGCAGATAACTGTGCTGGGAGACTTCTCACATCAGGTGAGATGAATCCCACTAGATTTTGTAAATCTTACCCATGCACTTCACATTTGTCCTATGTAACGTAAAATATATGAACACTGGAGATAATATTAAATATTAGATATTTTATTCCCTCACTACTGAGAAAAAAATTCCTTAGTAGACCCCTTACCATGCTGCAGCTGAGTACAACTGTATTAATTAGGGAAAAGGAGATTGCTGTGAGGGGAGCATTTAGAGGCCAGATAAACAAGGGCACTAAAAGCTTTAAAAATCAACCCCACTTGACTTGTATTGTATCAACAATACACACAATTAACATCTGTTGGTGATTTTTAATAACTATTTTAATAACTATCACCACATGCTCAAATAATTAATTTTGAAAGTCTTATTCTAATTTAGCTGTTAAGTGGTCAATACCATGGAGGGGATGTCATATTGTCAGGGCCAAGAGCTCCAGTCCTTGATGATCTCAGTCCATGAGAGGAAGGTGATCAGTTTTGAGAAAGGGGAAAATCTTTCCTTATAACCCCCAAAATCAATGTTTTTCCATTTCATAAGTGTTTAATTTTTTAGACAGTTCCAAGCCATTCACTTGTGCACTGGGGGTGTTATTTCCCCAGGCTACTGCATGTGTCTTGGCCTGCTGCTTGTTTCTTGGTTTGCGCCAGGATTTAGGTGTTTTTTGTTTTTTGTTTTTTTTTTCTTTTTTAATCTCTTAACAAGCTGCTGCTCTTGCTGCCCCCACCACCCCCTCACAGCAAAAGCAGTCCTTTCCCAGTTTTTCAGGGTGTGTTCAACCACCACTGTCTGATCACCGATGATCAGTTTGTTTCTTGGGGCTCTGTTTCAACATGTTGTCCATATTTTCGAGGCCTCCACTGCTACCCTGTGTTTAAATTGTGCATTTAGCTAAAGACTGCAGCTCAAGCTCGAGTAGGAAGTCTTTGGTAGGAAGCTGCTGACACATCTGAGAGACAGGACTGGAGTCTGGCACAGTTCATGTAAAGCCTGTGACCAGTTCCTAGCATTGCCAAGATTACTTTTACTGGGACACCAGTTACAAAAATGCTTATACAGTTTTTCAGAGTTGTGCAATATAACTGTCCCCATGTTTGAGTTAAAAAAAAAAGCCAATATTAATTATATCCTGCTTACAGACTTTCTACTTCCAGGGGTGCAACAGGCCTCCAATTATCTACAGAATTTTTGAAAGCCTCATCTTCTCCAGGAAGAGAGAGCTCTCAGTCTCAAGTGCCTCGTCCAAAGATACAAGCATTCATTACTTTAATGAAGAAACTGCAGCCTTATTTACAATTTCCATGACTTCATTCTTCAAGCTGCTCTGTTGGAATAAGTGGTTTACTCTATTAGTTTTTCTGTGAGTCTTCTATGTTTGTTTTTTAAATGAGCATTAAAAATTCAGTGGTGATTAGACAAAACTATTACAAGAAAGGAAGGACACTAATCTGGAAAATCTGCAAACAGCTATCTGTGGATACAACAGCCTTCAACAGTAGAGTTTCACACTTTAGATTTGGAGTAAAACTATTTATGACAGTTTTTAACACTGGGGACTAAGTAAGCAAGGATAACATTTCACACATTTGAAAATAAGGGATTTTCTTTTAGACTGAATATTCAAAAATAGCCAAGATTTCTTACCTGGTTTTGTCCAGGAAAAAAAAGAGCTCCAAAGACACCATTCAGCCCAATGTCCAGCTATGTGAGGTCCTGTCCTAGAAGTGCCCTCCTAAAAATTTTCACAGTGAGAAAAAAATTATTCCATGAAGGAAATAACTTCTACCTAATAAAGACCATAACTAACACCTACTACTTACCTGAGTAATACCTAATACTACTTGAAACTTTTTTTCTGCATCTGCTTTCTTGGTAGCAACTCCCTGATTCTATTGCAACACTGGATTATCTACTTCATCTTGTGTTTTCACATAATACCTCAGCACTTCTCCGACATGGTCTTTTAAAATGTACTTTTTTTAAATTCAGCCCTTATTATCACCATCTTGGAACTAAATACCGTGTTTTAAAAACATCAAAAGGCAGATGAAAGAGTCTTGTCCTGTGTGTCTCTCCCCCTTTTAGGATCTCCGGTAAATTAGTGTAGTAGATCAGTACAATCTTATTTGTAACCAACAAATCTCAATCAGAATTTTACCGGTTCCTTGAGACATTTATTGCATGACTTTAGCTAGTTAAATTACTTGATCTGAAGTAACCCTCCATACACTCCCTCCGTTCTGGAAAGGGAAAAGAAAAAAAGGCTTTGATCCTTTAGAAGAGAAGAATTAGCATCTCCAAGCGATAATTCACTCCTAAAAGCACTCAGCAGAATTGCCCTCCAGGAATGCTCGTCTTTGTTGACTGTAGAAGCAACCAGGTCAAGTGCCTTTGGATAAACTTGTGGCATTAAATACACACCCGAAAAAAACCCAGCTATGAATAACTCTTCCACCCTAAGATATCTACAATTAGAAAGAAGAAATCCAGGCTTTCCCAAAGGCATATTTATATAATAATTTTTAACTATGGGAGTTAACTACACGTTGTTTTAAAATGCCTGCCATATCTACTGAATACCTCTTTTTGAGGCAGAATTACTACCAGAGTTTGAAGGAAAGCGTGAGATTACACAGAAACAAAATTTCCCCCCTCTCTGTGGAAAGAACCATTACCAGCCCAGGTGCTTTTTGATATGAAGTGTTTTCTCTGCAATATTTCTAGCAGACTTGAGGAAAATAAGCAGAATTAAATTATTCTTTTTCTTTAAATATAAGATTATTTAAATTTAAGTGTAAATATTTTCTTCTTCTTTTAGATTCTGTCCCTTCCCCTCCCCCCCGAGAAACAACAACAACAATAACTATAGAATTCAAATGCCAAAAAATTCTTCTGTGTTGCAGTCAAAAGCTGCTACTTGCCAAAAATCAAGAGCAGGAGGGAAGATACCCTTCCAGCTCACTCATTGTCTCACAGCCTGTCTAGGGCTGAGCTGCAAGGTGAAGTCTGAGAGCGCTGATGTTTTGAGACCCATTTAGTCCAAATCCTTCCTCAAACTGTGTCCCTCTCTGACACTGCCACTTTGGAATTATAACTATGGAGTTGAATATCAGGAGTTATTTTTTACTTTCTTCCTTATCCCTCCTCCAAGCAGTGATTTCAGAACCTAAATGATTGCAATCACTCATGTCTTCAAAGAGGAGAAAACAAATTGATGTGACTCGTTTATTTACCGGAATAAGTGGGGAAGAGAAAGGACAATATTTAGGCATCTACCAAATATTTAGCACTACAGCAACAACGCTGTCATGCACATGGTGGGATTCTTGGGGTGTCCTGTGCAGGGCCAGGAGTTTGACTCATTTATCCTTGTGGGTCCCTTCCAGCTCAGTATATTCTACGATTCCATGATTCCCACAACCAACCCCTCACACAGCACTTAGCAATAAATCAGGATTGCAGCCTTGCAGCACTGCAAACAGGGAGGAAGGCTCCTGGGCACACAAATTTCCTCAGAGGATCCACAGCTGACAGCACAACATCAGCTCTAGCAGAAATCATCACTGGGCAAGAGTGAGTTAGAAAAAAAGGCTGAAAGGATAGTAAAGAGCAGCCCTCAGAGCAACAAGAGAGAGCATCTCCTTCAGTGCAACAAGGAAATCCCAGATACTTTTCCAGCTGTAACAATGTGGCTTCATCAGGCCCTACCCAGTCTCTCCAGTGTCGATTGGAGCAGGCTTTGATGAAGTGCAGAAATTACAGCCCAGTCCACGAAGTTTTGTGCTGCCCACCACTGAGTGATGTGTTTGTTGTCTACTGAGCAATCTGGTCCCGTGAAATTTTAGACTGTGAGCAAACCTTTGCTATCGTTGCCTGTTTTGGAGGATAAAGGTGTTTGAAGTTTAACCTCCAACTCATAGCACTTCAAGTAGATATTCTGCGGCCCAAGACTGTCTTTCTCATTAGAGGGTGTCTTACTTGTTTACTGGTCTTTAAATTTTAAGTTGTAGAAGCAGATCTACACAAGCTCAAAAAATCATTCTCCCAAGGTTCAAAAATTTACTATCCTACACATAAATACTAAAATTTGAGCTAATAAGTTCTGAAGATGTAGAGCCTCCAAACACTATTTATAGATGGTTTTTTTTCTCTCTTCTCTCACTTTCTTTTTTTTTTCCTTTTTTTTTTGGTGACCAAATTATTCTTTTACACTTTTGTTAAAAGCATTTTTTTCCGCTTCCTCTATCCTCAGGGTTTTGACACGGAATAACCTCCTTTCCTAGTCTGAAATGTATTAAGCTGTGCATTGAAAGAAGCTCAGCTGCCTCTGAAATGCCAAAATCTTTTGTAAAATAATGTATTATCCTTTTTTTAAAATTAGATGAGTGAGAAGTGTATTAGACAAAGCATTAAAGGGTCAAATTTTTAAGTAAGAAAAGGAAGAGGTTAGTAAAGTACATAAGATTTCTAACCTGAATAAACCCACTAAGCCCAGCTGAGCAATCCTTTAGCTCCTACTGGATTTTGATTTCCAGATCAACTGTTTTGGATGAGAAAAGATAAATTAAATTAGTATAAAATTGTGTTTCATTATCCAGGATGGGATCTCCCACACAATACGACCTGACCAGTGTATGCTCAGTGGGGCTACCAGGTATTTTCCAAAAATGCTGGACTTCTTAATCAGGCAATGACCAAAAATTGCAGTTCTGGACCAATTCTCTGACATGTCTGATGTGGTCATTGCCCACAGCAGACACATGCAAAGAACAGGCACTTTGCTATTAGCATGGCTTGGCTGGAAAATAAATGCTACCTGTTAATGCCTTCAGTCTTACATGAGCCTTTTCCTACTTTCTCACACTGAGCCATGATGATCCTATACTAGCATAAAAAAATAAGATATGATCACAGTGACCTTGCTGGATGTATAAGAAGGAGATGCCCAGCTATGTGACTGCAGCAGAAAATGTACTGACTGAGGGAAACAGAGTGTGTAATAATGCACTTTTCCCAAAACATGCCAGCAGCCAAACTTGCCCCCAGCTTTTATCATGGCGTGTTACATTTCAGGACTGTTAAAAACTAGAGGTTGATGAAAGACCTTGCGCCATTTGCCCACTGCATGATCAAATTCCTGTATTATTTCTGTTATTTCATTCTTGTCCTTGTCACACAGAAGATGATCATAACATTGTGTCCATTTTGAAGGGGTTGTCCGAAGTCTCCAGTCAGCCAGAGAAATGTGAGCTGCCACATCTCAAAGAGCTGAAAATGGTGAGGTGAAACATTCATAGTTCAAAAATCAATATCTTTAACTCTTTCATTTCTCTTCACTTTTACAGGAAAACTCCCCTATCTACAACTCCCTCCCACATCTTTCATGCGTCAAAAGCTCCAGTTCTTCTCCAATAATTCCTGACATTTTCTCTGAGACTATTTTCTGAGAATAGGACGATCAGGGCTCTAGAGAAAACAGGAAAAGTGTGTCATATATGTAATGTCATATTAAAGAAAACAGTTCAGAAGAACTGCACTGATTTTGTGAGCAGCTGAAAATGAAACCACTGCAAAATTTCTAGTCTTTTGTGCCAGGGGACTGTGGAATGAGATACTTGAAAGCAGGATTTAGGACTCAGTTTGCAGCAGCACGTACATGGCCTTGACAAATAGTTTTGTGACATTTCCCTGTCTTGCACTGAAGTACATTTGGCACAGGCATTATATAGAATATCACACTTCACTGTGGCCTGACTAAAAGATTTCATTGTAGTCCAAGCTTCAGTACACCCCACTGTCATTTTAAGGGTGACTTTATGAGATAAGAAACAGGCCCTGAGAAGCTGCAAGAACTTGATTCTACAGAACCTTGAAGGGAATGAGAAATTGCTGATGAATATCTGCCAAAAATGACTGTAAGAAACGAGAACTTTTCTGGAGGGGTTTCTTATGTTCTGTGCATGGATTTTCACTAGTAATTTTATCAGAAGTATCAAAATACTATTGTCCAAAGTATTGGACAATAGGCTTCACCTGAAATGGTTGTCCTGCTTTGTAAAATGTAAAATAAACCTCCGCTATGATGGCAGTAAAAACATAAAGTACCACGAAGTGCAATCTGCTTACATGCATTTAAATTTTTTGCAGATAAAAGAACCTGGTGATGATGGCAGGTGAGGTAAATATGTGAGATAGATGGGGAAAGGCTGAGAAAGTTGAGGCTGTTCAGCCCAGGGAAGAGGAGGTTGCGTGGAGACCTCACAGCACCTTCCAGAATCTGAAGCAGCTGATGAGGTAGCCAGAGAGGGAATCTTTGGCAGGAACTGTAGTGATAGGACAAGTAATGGATTCAAA
Organism: Empidonax traillii; assembly: GCF_003031625.1. Taxonomy (NCBI): domain Eukaryota; kingdom Metazoa; phylum Chordata; class Aves; order Passeriformes; family Tyrannidae; genus Empidonax; species Empidonax traillii. The sequence continues at coordinate 42,091 of NW_020956516.1, forward strand.
CTGAAAGTGGGGAAATTTAGGGTAGATATATGGAAAAAATTCCTCACTAAGAGAAAGGTGAGGCCCTGGCACAGGTTGCCCAAAGAAGCTGTGGCTGCCCCATCCCTGGAAGTGTCCAAAGCCAAGTTGGATGGGGATTGGAGCAACCTTGGGTAGTGGAAGGTGCTCCTGACTGTAGCAGGGGGATTGGAACTAAATGGTCTTTAAACATCCCTTCCAAGCCATACCACTCTGTGATTCTATTCTGTGATTCCATGTCTTCATTTAAGAGCAACACAAGGAATGGCTCCAGGTCCCTTCAGTGAGTGACTATTTTAACACCTCTCAAAACTCTGGAGAGAGACCAGTGAAAGAGGCCAAATGGCAACAATTAAAAAATTGGAGGACAAAGGGCCTGAAATTTGTGCCTGGAAAATGTAAGAAAAGACTGGTGTGGAATGTAAAGAGTACAGAGTAAAACTATGGGTTTATGGAAAACAGGTCTTGTTAAATAAGTGCAATACAATTTTTTAATGGATCATTGGGTTGATTTATACAGAAAACTGTGCTAACAAAATTGTAATTGTGTGCCTTATTTTAAGACAAGAGTGATGATATATAATAAAGCTGTAATTACAGAATTATCAAATATCCTGAGTTGGGAGGGACCCACAAGGATCAGCAAATAAACCGGCTACAAAGTATCTTACAACAGATAGAATGTGGCCAGCATAAATCTTGCTTTGGGATCTTCTGTGTATCTCCAAGGAATTTCTTATTCACCAAATGCTGCTAAGTTAGTAATGAGGAAGAAAATACAAAATTATTTAAGGAAAAACATGCAGGTGGCACATGCTATCAGAAATGAGGCGTTTAAGTCAGTTATACAGACTAACCTGAACTGGACTGGAAGGTGGAGAGCAACTGAGACACAGCCACTTCGTGACATCCAAAGGCATTAATTTACATGATCAAGAATGTAGGTCATGTGTCTGACTAGAGGAATCATATCCATAACAACCATATATTGAAAAGGGCTCTGGACCAGTCACTGAACGAGTCCATTGGGAGCTTATGCTGAGTATGTCAGCTGGGATTGTCCCTGGATGTGTAAGTGTTGCCAGGGATGGACTGGGACACTGCTTGGTGGAGGGTAGGGATGTTTGATTTCTTGGTCTGTATCAGACATTGGTCACTTAAATTTACAAATGGCTAAAAATTCATTAGTTGCCAGAAGGGAAGGGCTTTTCAAAGCATTTTAATCAGTTTTCTGAAACAGAAATTGGGGTAGGTGGGTTGGTAGGAGAGCAGAAGAGAAACTGATATTATAGGCTTAGACAGAAAGTGTTTGGACAGTCTCTTCCTTTAAAAGGTGTGTCTGGACATGGGCAGAAATCCAGTCTTGCTGAGCTTGCCCAGTTCTGCCCTTCAGGGGAGCTGGACTAGGGTAGGAGAAAGAAGTACGTAGAAAATACAGCAAGATGCAGTCTCCTCCCTGCATTTAAAAAAGGACACAGGACTTGTGGTTGAACTAATTACCAAAGTAGAGGACTCTGACCTCACCCAGCTGCATAGACACGAAAAAACTTGGAATCTTTCAGGATGGGCTCAAGCAAATCATGATTTGCCCCGTGGGCAGGTGAGCATCAGATCATCTATCCCGTTTGCCACCATAATCCCACCACTGATTGGCAGCATGTATGGATTTTGTGGCCAGCCCTGTGCCTTTACACAGAGCAGGTACCAGCAGCCCAAAGCCCACTGGCAACAATATAGACACGAACAACAATATAGACATATATGGTGAGTGTACACATGTCCTTACACAGTGAGGTCAGAGAGCATGGACCTGTGTGCCTCTGGGGTTAAAGAGCTTTTAGGACAAACATCTTTGTTGGGGAAGGACAAGCCTTTGCATAACACAAATTCCATACTCTGCCCTGTGGGGTGTGCAGCCATCCTGTAAGTGTTCACTGCACAGAGTAACATCTGCACACACCCACACCTGCAGTGTGCCTGTGACCTATTTATTGTTCCATACAGCTGCACAGTTCTGGCAGACACGGTGGCAGCAGAGCTTCACCACCAAACCCACTTGCTGAAGGGGTTTTAGTTTTACTCTGGAAGTTAATCAATGCAGAACTAACTGCACCATCAATATCGAGCAGGCTGCGAAGGCTTTGGCATTCCAGCACTGCAATATCCTGTTACTTCCAGGCTGCTTTACATTAATTAGCCTGTGTGCATATTAATGACTGAACCTCCATGGCTTGGCAGGTTCACAGGGGGAGCCCAGCAGTGCACAGCAATAAGCAAATTAATCTCATAAGAATTATTTTTTCTTAAACACAAAAAAAAATGGAGTAATATAATTCACAGGTCAGCAGTTCCTGCCACAGCCCAACAGCATATTTGGCAGCTTTAAAGATGATATAGGCTGTCCATTTGTGAAAGCTTGCTTGACCCAGGGGGCCATTAGCAAGATCTATAAGCAGACTAGCCCCTCCTTCTGACTGAAAGTAAGTGCATTTAATGTCCTGGGTTGACCTGGCATACTGAATCTCTGATATCTTCTAATGCTGTGAAAGAATTCATTCACATCACACTCTCACCACTTTCTGGCTAATAAATGTCTCTTTGCTTGTGCTGCTGGTGTGACCAAATGTGGCCAGCTGAGACCTACCCTTGTGTGTGTGAAGGGGGCCTGAGGATAAAATAAAACTGGTTTCACCTTTTTGTGTCATTTGCTCCCTGAGAAGAGAGAGAGATGCTCACGCCTGCCATTTTCAGTGCAGTCACCCTTCAGGGTAAAACACAGCTCATCTTCAGGACTACATTTATACTATGAGTGCTCTGAAGTAGATTAACAAGAGATTGTTACATGTGGTTTTGGAAAGATCAAGGTAGCTTTTGTGATGCTTGGTGGCAGCTTAAATTCCTACAAAGAACCTCCTGAGTCTACAAGTAGCTGGGCTAAACAATTTACACACCCTTGGGGTTAGGCAGATCCTCTTTATTGTGTAAACACCCATCAAGAGCTTTGTGGATCATTTTCCCAAATGTCAGTACCTAGATGTTGTGTAATCCCCTTTTAACCATCTAAGAAGACAAGCAGATTTCAGGCTAGATTTTTTTCATTATTTTAGGCTTGTCCCTTATCTAACATGCACCTCGGGTAATTTCCACTCTGAAGATAGGGAGGTGAGAGCAAGTTCAGCAAAGCTAAGCCCCTTCATCCTCTCAGCATGGGGCCCTGGTGACGGATGAAGCTGCTCACGGTTGGGGTTCACAGTGTCTGGGAGGAGCCAGGTTGGCAAAGCTGCTCTAGGCAGGTCCTGAACCTCCTGTGCCAGCCCATGGAATGAGGTCCTGGGTCTTCACTGAGCCTAAGGCTGTTTGCAGGGCGCTGTGATACACTGGGGTCTTAGTGAGGACAGAGGATTGCATCTACACGCATTTTTAGTCTAGCTTCCCCCAGGAACACACACATTGCTCCCACTGAGGCTGCACTGAATGGAACTGTGAGTCACACAGAAGCTTAAGGATTTATCTAACAGGAAAACGACTGCAGAATTAAAAGTGTAGGGTGGCTGTGATTGATGTGTTTTAACAATTACTGCGTCTTGTCAAGCTTCTTGCGTGGCACCATTCCTATAATTAATGGGCAAGGACTTTTTAATTCTCCTCAGTGCAGCTCAGGTGGTGCCAAGACACTCAAAGTGTCCATAAAATATCTCCAAAGGAGCTGGAAAGGGCTGCCAGGGCCAGCTCTAATGTTGAAGCCATCTCAATGTTGGAGCCTGATATCATGTGTAATGCCCCAGCACTGATGCACCAGCCACTGCTGAGCCCACAGAGAGCCCCTCAGGGTATCACAGTCGGTTAGAGATTCAGATCTGAGCCCTGCTGGGGTGGCACACGGGTGACATGGTCACCTTTCACCAAGCACTAATCCCCACACCTGTGCCCAACACCCCATTTACGTGCCTTACTGCCATGTAGGATAACATTACCTTCATGACACATAAATGGGGTTATCTCTTCAGGACCTGTCCCACTTCATACATGTCCTCCCACCATAATGAAGGAACAAAGGGGTTCAGGAGTGGGAGTGACAACAGACCTGTGGCTGCTCTATTCGGTATGAAGGTCAGATTAATATTTCTGGCTCTAACCCTAACCCTAACCCTGGTTTTAAAATCCAGTTTTCAAGCCCAGCATGTTTGTTTTGCAATATGGTCCAGACATCAATTCTTAAATGTGGATGAGTCACTTGCTGTCTTTTTGCAGGTAACAGTGACATAGCTCTGGGCACCACTGGCGAGCGAACATCTTTAATATTTTCAAGCTGCGTGGCTTCTGAGAGACGTTTACTTTCCTGCACATCTCTCATCTTTTGATGTTAATACCTGTGTCAGAGTGATTGCATGGAGGCAATACTGGGATATGAAAGGGAATCAATCCATGGTGCAGTGTAAGATATGCTCTTCTCACCGTGTGAGAGAGACAATTCTGTGGCACTTCACACTGAAGGATTTCATTCTTTAGTTCTCTAAGCCAGCCAGAGGCACTTGAACTACAAATATTCTAGAAGTGGGTGTCTAATGTCACTGCAGTGGAATCACTTTGAAAAATCAGATTTGCATAATACCTAAGCAGCATTACCATTGACAATAAGTGTTGCAGTATTCTGCACACAGTAACTGGGTCCCAGATTTTTATATACAGAACCATTGAATGGGTTGGGTTGGAAGGAACCTTAAAGACCATTTCATTCCACCCTGTGCCATGGGCAGGGGCATGGGCACTTCCACTAGCCCAGATTGCTCCAATCCCTGCCCAACTTGGCCTTGGACACGTCCAGGGCTACAGCTTCTCTGGGCGACCTGTGCCAGGGCCTCACCACCCTGGGCTCAAGAAAAGAGGAATTTCTTTCCAATATCTTATCTAAACCTACTCTCTTCCAGCTTGAAGCAATTCCCCCTTGTCCTGTCACTCCAGGTCCTTGTAAATAGTCTCTCTCCATGTTTCTTGCAGGTTCCCTTCAGTACTGGAAGGCCACAATTAGGTCTTCTCTTTTCCAGGCTGAACAATCCCAGCTCTCTCAGCCTTTCCTCACCATAGAGATGCTCTATCCCTCTGATCAGGGATGCAAAGGCAGAGCAGTGTCAGTGGATCCTCTAGGGAGGAATGGAGGCCACAGGGAAGAGAAACAACCCAGGAGAGGAGCGAGTGCAGCATCCCCATATCGAGAGCTAATGGAAAATGAATGTATATGCTATCAATATTGATTACATACTCTGCTGGTTTAGGCTGTTCAAGGTCAGTAAAATGTGATAAAGCCCTTATTTTGCTATAGCCATGCCATGCAGTCTCTGTCTATTCAGCTTTGGTGTGGTCAAGCAGCCACTCCGGCATCTGTGAGCCTCATACAGGTTCTGATGCGATTCCAGCCACCACATGAAGCCCTTCATAGCCATGATTTATTAATGCAGTGTTTGAAGTCCTCTGCTTGTCCTATATTTCCAGGGTATTTTATTTGCTTCATGCAGATTAAACTATGTGCGATATAGAAACATTGATCAGCTCTTCACTCATTTCTCTTTCAGAGATGTAAAGGAACAAACCAGAGGACTTCAGTGTAGATTTTCACACCAAAGCCCATCTTTTGATAAAAGTGATACTTCTGCATATTTACAGGAGCCTTAACAGAACTCTTGGCATTGTCTCAAAAAATTTTCTGTGTCAAGGAACAGCCAGTTCCTTGTTTCCAAACAATCAAATAACAGCAAAATTGAAGAACTTGCTCATTCTTCAGAACTCAAATGAGGATAATGGCTCAGCTCCTTCCTTAATACTTGTCTTACATGAGATCCATGAAACTGCTGCTAGGGGAGAACTGGAAAAGGAAGAATAATTGTACATGGTTTATTTTACCCAGCTGTTGACACAAGTGATTGCTGAAACACATCAAACAAGTGAGAAGAAGGGGAAATAAAGACGATCCTAAAACTCACCAAAACTGCCTGAAAATAATTCCATAATGGATCTTCATGTATGAAACTGGGAAATGCATTTTGGGTTCCGTGTTCTTCCCCTTATGTAAGATGATTGGAAAACTTCAGCTGCATCCCTTCCTGTGATGTGCAAGACCCAAGTACTGAGCAGAAAGAAACCGCACAAGATTAAGCCTTAGAAGCCTAATGTAAATTGTGATTTCTTTTTAATGACAGGATGTAATTAATATACAACATAACTCAGGTTTATTGTTATAAAAGCCCAATAGTTTTGACCACTGATCTTGTGTGCATAGAAACCAGACTTCCAAAGACAATATTTTCACAGAAATTATATGTGGACTCTGAGAGACATAAACTGTTCAAGCAGTAAATGCCCCACAATTGTAATTTCCTTGTTAACACACTCTGCAGTGTATTTTGTCTTGCTCATTTCATTGACAGCAGGAGGATAAAATAAACTTTTGCTTCTAAATTTGTGAAGCTCTTGGTCACCTCTGGTTCTCAATTCCCACTGTCGTGTAGTGTTCAAACAGTAACCCCTAATGTGCAAATTCCACACCCACCCACGCCTGGTCCTCCAAACATCATGCCAAGGGTTTACCCTCCTCCTGGACAACCAAAATCAAGGGTGTCAGTGGTATAATTTGTGTATTAGTTACGAAATAGCCAAATTTCACTGCAGACATCTTACCACTCCAGTTGCACTAGAGGGTTCATATAAGGAAAAATCTTTTAAGGATCTGGTGAGGTGCCTGATTCAGTCTTCTGAAAACACAGTGAATCTGTGGAATGTATATCCTACTAGTGCAATCCAGCCCCTTTTTAAACAATTCCAGCAAGAACCTCTCTTCTCCTCTGAGAGTTTTTTTTCTCTGCTCTATCAGCTCTCCATAACGGAATTATTATCTTCAGATATTCTGCTCTTGTCTTTCAAGGCATACAGTCCCCCTGCAGTAAGCACCCGCATCAAAGGCAGCATTGGCAAATGTAATTTTGTGTTCAAACCAGGAAACTGGAGACATACTGCAGCTCTTGGTTCATTCTGATAGATGCAAAAGCCTTGGAAAACCTGCTGTGTATGACCACTGATGAAAAATGAATGAATCCGATGGGCTTGCATAGGGGAAAATGCAAGCACTCAAAAGAAAAACAAACACTCAATTAAAATCTAAAAATAATCGAATGGTAAAGGTTCCTGTAAGAATTACATCCTTGTGCTGGATTTTTGCCAGAGGCATTGAGAGAACGACTTCATGATGAGTATAAAACAAGTGTATCCTTCTGTGTGTTTAAGTTACCACTGTAACTCCAGTGGATGAACGTTTTGGGAGCTCTTGGATTAGTCACCAAATGAAAAAAAAAAGTACATCTAAAAGTACTTGCATAGCACATTTGCATAAAGGAACAGTTCCCTCCCCAAAGCTTTTTTTCCTCTTGTCTAGCCTTTAAAAGTGAATCAATGATTCTCTTTCATAAGTAGCACCTTTTTATTGTCAGTAAAACAGGACTGGTAGCAAAAGAAAACTCTAAATAGACCACATGAGGCTATTGGTGGTTCATGCTTTGAGATACGAATTCTTTTATTAGAGCTTTTCTGTGATGTTTTAAGACTTGCTGCAGGTTCTTAAAAATGAATAGGAATTGTTCTATTCTGAACTGTCAGCAGTTTGGAAACTTAAAACATCCAGGACATGTCTCAAGAAATCCAGTTGTTCTCTTTGATCCTAGATTAAAGGGCCTGTTAGAAATTTCAGAGCTATGTAGTTTCTTACACAGTTCCAATTAACACGACACTTGAGCTTTATTCTGTGAATGTACAATAATGTAGAAAAGTCCTTGGAATTCCCTCATCAGCTATACTCTATTTAAAAATACATGTATTGGTTTTATATCAACATCCTCAGCCACATTCAATACTCCATTTGTACCCTCAGGTTTAATTCACAGAACTTTAGCTTCACAGATTCTTCCCAATAAATCCCAAAATGCATGCATGGCTTGGTTTAAGAAAGATATTTTACTTGTGTTTCATACACAAAAGAACTGATAATCAACAGTGGCTTAAAAAAATTAACACTACTGCACTTTTTCACAAGTGTACAAAAAAGAAATAATGAATTTACATTCAACGGTAAAGCTTAAAGTTCACTCTAATAATAGTTGCATTGACATTCACATACACAAGCACAGAATAAATATTTCAGGATTCTTATAAGAGCATACAGCATACATACAGTACTTGAATTTTACATAGGGAGTGTTAGTAGGGTCAGAAATTCATAATCTCATAGAAAAGTTTAACTAAAATCAGAAAAGGTTGTGTGGGAGGTAACACCAAGGTACTGCACAGAGCTAGCAGGTTAATAAATCCATCTGTGTGAGGAGTTTGCTTCTGCTTCTTCATATTAGGACAGTTTGTTTGCAAAGGTGTATTCAAAGTGCAGATTAATGAAAAAAAAAAAAAAAAAAAAAAGAGAAGATATTCTTGTATTTATTAACACATGCAAGAGGCAGCCCCCAAGTCACCCGACAGAATAAAGCTGTTACTGGCAAGTGGCCGATATAATACAGATGTTTCAGGCAGTTTTTCTAAAGCACTTTAATAGCAGCAATTGTAATTTATAATGGCTCTAGATTGACTTCTGTTTGGGTTAAAGGGCATCATATTTCTTTAACATTTACAGCTATATTTCTTTATAAATAAATATCTCAAATAAGAAATAGCATAGTTAACGTTTCTTTTTTTCTCTCTTTTGCATAAGTGTCGTGGAAAAACTCTGACCTTTTCAGAGACATAATGTGCAAAATAATGTTAGAGTGGAAATAGGGACACAGAGCATCACAGTTACATTCCTGGGATGTCAGCCCAGCCCTTCTTACACTCTGAGGGCTGGTCTTGCCAGGGTAATGCAGGGTTTTAAGGGACCATTTTCCCAATGGCTTGCTTGGTAAATAGATGTAATTTATGGTACCTTAAAGAGGCTGTAAATGTGAGGTTTCATTTGAAGCAGTGTGTACAATACGTCATGTATAAGACTCAGTATTTCCACACAGTGACTTCTCAAGATTTGACAAGTCTGCTCATCTCCTTTCAGATATTTTCTCCCCAGCCTGAACATCTTTGAACGTTTGTGTTCATGAGGTGTTTCCTCTGTTGCATATTTACCAGCTCTTCTTGCATTTTATAATCTGATCTCATATCACCTAACTGACATCTGCACACAAATATTTCCAATCAGATAGAGGGTGCACAACATTAAAACTTTTAAACCTGTCCTGTAAGTGTCATCAAGACAGGAGCACAGGAACCACAGTGCAGAGTCCAACCTCTCACTGGCTGTACTGTGAAGATTCTCCTTTTCGGCGTAGGAGAAAGGAAACTTGTGTCTGCTTTTTAGATTCTGAAAACAAGCCAGAGTGGAGAAAAAGAGTTAACACCAGACTTAATAAAGCTTTTAAGACAAAACCTGTTAAGCAATTTAGACAGACACTCAATTTCCTGCTGATTTTCTCAAGTCTGTACATACAGGAAATTTTTTAACAGTAGGAAGAAGTTGGGAGTTGCTACATAGGAGAAATCTGCCATTATTACAAAAACTGGCTAAGTGGGTTCTTTCAGTATAACCCCCTCACTGGTCACTGTTCTCAGTGGTGCTGTTGCCCTTTTCTTTTTTCTCCTGAGTCTTGTTTCCCTTCTTCTTTTTCTTCTTTTTCTTGGTCTCTTCCTTCTTGCCGAAGGTTATGAAGTCACTTTTGTCAATTTGGCTGTTTGGTGGCTCCTGCCGGATGGAGATGATTGCAGGAGATCCTGGGATAATGAATTTGTCTGGCAACTCACCAGGACCACCTTGTTTGGAATTGCCCGGTCCAAATTTAAAGGTCCAGCTGTTGCTGTTCACACCAGCTCCCACTGGGGGGGACACCTCTCCCGCCTCAGGTTCTGAAAAAGTCAAAACAGCAAGAAAAGCTTAAAGCATCATTAAATATAAGCCCTCAGTGAGCATCAGCTTCCCCTTTGAAGGCTCTGGCTTCAGCCTGCAGTGACTCCTGGTTGCCTGGCTGCTCATCTAGGGTTTACCCACTGGTTCTTGTCCAGGCTGCTCAGTGTTAGCACACACTGACTCACTCCGTGAACTGCTGGCCCCGACAGGCTTTGGATCTCTCGTCTGTGCCTTGAAACACCGTTGTTCTTTATTTTTCTTTTGAATTTGAAGTATGTGAAATAAGAGATGGCTGCGATGCAGCCCACTGTAATGTTTTTAAGGCAGGAAACACAAGCACGTGTATTGCATGACAAAAGGGTGTCAAGACTTTGGGGACAGGGTTAGAAGAGTGTCCAGGGCAGCTTCGGCATTAGGCACATCCATGTGGGATATTTTAGGAAACCATCCTCTCAGCTGTGTCCAGGATTCCTCAGGGAAGAAAGGAGTGTCTGAAGGGACAGTGTCAGAGGACAGACCCAGGCTCTGCTTGGTGGTGCTGAGCAACAGGACAGGAGGTAAAAAAACCTGATGTACAAGAAGTTCCTCCTGAACATGAGGAAGAACTTCTCTACTGTGTGAGTGACCACACACTGGAAGAGACTGCCCAGAGAGGGTGTGGAGTCTCCCTCCCTGGTGATATTCTGGATGCAATCCTGTGCCATGTGCTCTGGGATGACCCTGCTTGAGCAGGGAGGTGGGACCAGATGACCCACTGCGGTCCCTTCCAACCTGACCCATTTTGTGATTCTGAGCTGGTGCATCCCTGAGAGGAACCTGAGGCCAAGCAGCATGTGTCTGTGTGTCTGTGTGTCTGTGTGTTCATGTGTTTGTGTGTTTGTGTGTTCTTGTGTTTGTGTGTTTGTGTCTGTGTGTGTCCAGTGTGGCTGAGCAGCAGACACGGCCCTAGAGCAAAACCAGGAGTGAACTGAACTGCCTGGGCAGATACTGCAGGACTCCTTCCATCGGGGTGCACAATCTGGTCTCAGAAATATCCACGGTCTTCATAGAATATCCTGATATTTTTCAGAGATCACAGCATTTTAGAAAGGCAAATATAAAGTTCTGTCCCCAGCTTTAGGCTTGCACTGTGAAGCAAGTTTTAATTTTATTTCCATGATTTTGATTAGATTGAGCTAATCGGATTAAAATGTTGGCGTATGTTGCTCAGACAAGGACAGTTTTCTAGCATAATGAATTGCAACAAAATTAGGTTCTTCTACGAGAGAAATTCTTAAAACCTGGTTGTTTTCTTTTCTCTGAAGCTTTGAAAACTTGTTGTAATTTATGTAACTCCCAATTTTGAATAGGAACAGCGTATTTATTTTAATATATCATTTTAAGTGTTTAAAGGACAGGGGAAAGCTCAGTGTTTATGCACTGAGGCTAAAGCCCTCAAATCTGATGAAAAAATTCTTATCTACACCCTGAAAGTGCAGCATCAAAACACAGGACCTCTCACACTCGTAATACTCCCAGCCACACACAAATCCTTGCAATAACACACAGAAAATTCCAATACCACTGATTAAGTCTCAGCATCATATAACAGAGTTGTCCAGTTGAAGAGGGAAAAGATGTTTGGGGTAAGGAAGGAGGCAAGAATTGTGTTTATACAAGGATGGGTTGGAAAATCATTTGAGAGGGACTCCGTGTCCCTTGGAAAAGGAGGGAAGGGCACTGAAAGGAGGAGAAGAAATGTCTCCTGCTGAAAGAGGGAAGGAAGAGAAAACAAAACAGACAATCTAGAGGGAGATCTCCAAGGTTTTGCCAGTAAAAATCAGCTGCTGGCTGCTCTGTACCCCTGTAGCAGTAATGAAAATACTGCATTTGTTTTAGCAGCCATTTCATGAAATGAACAGCATCTCCTCTATTTCTTATTCTCTAATGATTCTTCATCTCCTGTAATATTGTTTGTACAATTTTTTATTCTATGAAATAAATTGTGTGTTGTGCATGGAGACATAAGGGGTCTCCTTGTTCAAAAGCTAAAAAAGCACATTCTGCTGCTTGACAACCTCTCTCCTGCCTGGCAGCAAAATAAACATGTCTGGGAAGCAAAATTCCTTTTTTAAGCTTTTCTGTACTTACACAGGATGTCCAAAGTTACAGAGACAATGAAATGTGTATACACAACATATTGGAACTATCTCTGAGACCATCTATGTAACAGGTTTGGCACATGGAATCTGTGGCATCTTTCAACCTCCACAGCACATGGAGGTGACATGACTGCTTTTACAACTTGATATTTAATCCAGAAGAGACTGTACACTTCTTTTCCCCCTAAGATTGTATTTAATGATGAAGAAGCTTTAACACTGAGCTCATGTTCTCTCCAAGAACACCTCAAGTTGTTTTAGTGACCCTAACCTGTCTAGTCTCAAATACATTTTTGAAGTTATTAATAATGTGAAAGTTCCTCTATTTTATTAGTTGCAGCTTTTCTGTAAATTTTCTACAGTCTTAACTATCAACTTCAGATTTTTTACATGTTTCCTGTTAGCAACAGCAATGTCCTAGAAAGTCCTTTCATAATAATGCATTAATACGAACCACCTTTCATTCCTGCTTAATAAATTGTTTTGCTCAGGTACAATTTATTTCACTTTTGTTTCTCTGAGATGATGAATTACAAAGGTGAATTTGTGTGTCTTGGCCTTTTTCCAAATTATCAATCAATTCTCCTTCTACAGCAATACAAAAATGTGAGCTTTCATATTATGCCTAATAAATTAAGCTCTATTTGACAAATAAATCCTTTTTTTTTTTTTTTTTCCCAACAAGCCCATAGAACAGTCATTCCAAACAACATTGGCCCAGACCCAATGCTCTTTTTCCATTCCTGGCAGGAAAAAGACAGCTGAAGGTGACCTCAAATCATGTTTGACTCCACCCTTGATCTGACTGGGGAAAACCCTGAAGCAGTGAATAATAGAAAAATTACTTTGAAGAGTACAGAGTGACAAGACTCTATGGACTGCAGGGTCACCACAGCACAGCTGACACACTGTGTGGCTGTGTCATTTTTATGTGAGCACAGAATCACAGAATCATGGAATCACCTGGATTGGAATGGATCTTAAAGATCACCCTGGCCATGGGCAGGACACCTTTCACTAGACCAGGTTGCTCAGAGCTCCATCCAACCTGGCCTTGGCCACTTCCAGGGATCCAGGGGCAGCCACAGCTTCTCTGGGTAACCTGTGCCAGGGCCTCACCACTCTCACAGGGAACAATTTCTTTCTAATATCCCATCTAACCGTGCCCTCTGGCAGTGTGAAGCCATTCCCTCTTGTCCTGTCACTCTTGTAAATAGTCTCTCCCCATCTTCCCTGTCAGCTCCCTTCAGGCACTGGAAGGCTGCAATTATATCACCCCAAACCTTCTCTTTTCCAGGCTGAGCAATCCCAATTCTCTCAGTCTTTCCTCACAGGAGAGGTGCTCCATCCCTCTAATGAACTTACTAGGTTTGACACAAGACATAAGACAACGACATTGACTTTGTGTTACCCATTTTACCACACAAACACATCAAAGTGCTATCCAGAATCCAGGGTATCCCTAAGGTACAATATCTCCTGCATGAAACCTCTTGCCAGACTAATGGGGTGCACAAACGTATCTGCATCACTGAAATCTAATTCAGAGCAGGATATCGACCCTTTAATCTGGTTCTGCCTGGACAAATCCACTCCCCAGATGAAGTCAGCAACATTTGCCACACAACTATCTGACATCATGTATCCAAACACAACAAACCCATCACACCTACCCTGGAATCAGGGTTCTGTGGGGATTTACTTCCCTTTCTGTGGGGTTTTCTCCCAGACCCCAAATATGTTTGTTGTCCCTACAAACTAAGCATTGTAAATTCTCCTTAATACTCACTAAGCCAAAGGAAACTAATTATCCATACAGCTGTGTGGAGAGCTCACATACAAAAAAGACAGAGGCAGACAGAACCTAATGAGTTAATAGCCATCATTTCCTACCAGTGGGGCTTCACCAGTCTCCTCAGGAAATGTCTCTTCTGCGTGATTTACCTGATAACATGTGTGTTTATCTGTATTGGCAGGCTGGAAGGTCACAGTTCAGCTGTACTAACAATGCTGTGTGTTTAGGCATTTCAGATTAAGGATAAATGTCATCTACTACCTCTTTCCAAAGCTTCCTTAAACATCTCTTCCGTTTCTTATCAGGAGGAATTCAACAACAAAAACTTTCCACTTAGATGCTATTTTACATTTAATGGGATTAGTTGTACTTCTCTTGCACATTTTCTGGGTCTTATTGAATGCTTCAAAGTTGTTTATTAAACTTAGAGGAAAATCTAAATAAAGCAAACCCACCAGTTATATTCATAACACTTAATTTAAGACATTATACTTCTTTTCTTCCTGCAGTTCAGAGAGCGGGTTGCCAGCATTTCTACATAAAAGTTCAGAGTCTGGTCATCTCCTGGTGTAACTCATGGGATTACTTTGGAGACTGCCCCTTCAGTTTATTCTCAAGGAATACAGCAGATTTCATGTTCAATGACCAAATAATTAAATTTTTAAATGCTTGCATGAAGAAGAACCCGAAATCTAGGCTGCACCTGCAGGTCCTGATGCTTCCTCGCCTGCATGTCTGTAAGCTAAAATGGGAGATGAACTTTTCACCCCTTCCATCTTTTACCCTCACAGAAATACAAGCGTCTCAGTAGACTTTAAATGGAACCCAGAGCAGCGGAGACTTTGCAGTCGAGTAGATCACATATTTAGATGGCATGAAATGACTTCTAGGCTGTCTTTCAAAATACTTCTTTTTCTATCCCGTGACTGCTGCCTGAACTGCACAGGCAGATTTACATGTAAAAAACCACCAAATGTACTCTAAAATCACCTTTCTGAAAGCTCGAGGGAGCAGGGTACAGTGCACAGCTATTTTTTTTTCCTCTTCCAGAAGCATTTAGTGGTCACATGCTGTAGCCCTCTACCTCTCACAAGACTTAAAAAATATAGAAATCTTGGTCAACAGGCCCTTGTCCTACAAGCCCTAATTGCTCTGAAAGCACCTGATTTCCTACACATTGTCAGATAGAAACTGTCATATCACACTGAGAAGCTGCGGCTGCCCCATCCCTGGAAGTGTTCAAGACCAGGCTGGACAGGACCCTGAGCAACCTGGGCTAGTGGAAGGTGTCCCTGCCCATGGCAGGAGGTGGAACGAGATGAGCTTTAGGCCCCTTCCAACCCAAACTATTCCATGATTCTATGTGGATGTTGTAGACTCCAAGATCCCGTCAATGGGCAGGTTGCAGGTGAGTTGTGTCACCTGGCTGAGCACCAAGCTCCTCACTGGCCTGCTGCAGGTACTCCTGCTCTCAGCACACAGGGTGTCCAGGGGTATCAAAGTCTCCCTATACTCTGTGCAGGGAGCCCAGGCACCTGCTACAAGGAATAGATTTCCTAAAATATACCCTACAGCAGTTGCAGGCAGCTTCTTTTTATTTTCCTTAGAGATCCATGGAGTAAGGCATCCCTTTTCTAAATTCAACCACCAAGACACAGGCATCCTCTGTCTAACTTAACTGTTGCTACAGTATGTAAAGAGAGAGACAGGCACCCTCAGAAGGCAGTTCAACCCACCTAGCTTAAATGATTGGGTTTAGATGCACTGAACTTTCTCTGTTCCTCTCCTCTCTCTGCTAGAACTGTATTACCTTTGCTTCTTTGCAGATAAAGCCCAGTCAGAAAATTTATACAAGACAGCTAACTTTTGGATGGCTGGTGAAAAAGAATCTGAATTCTACCCTCAGGAGCAAGCTAAGCAGCACCATGGCTTGGGGGGTGTTGTACTAATGACTGTGCCAGAATATTTCAAAAAAAGGAAGAAGTTTGAAACTAATCTCTTTAACGGTGACAGCCACAAAAAATCCTGTGCATCTGTTTGCAAGATGAGGCCACTTTCTCAGCCCTAATCCTTTCATGGGATTTTCATTTGGGCAAGCACTGGCATGTTCTGTTCAGAAATACCTGAGAGAGCTCAGCCATGTGGTAAAGGTCGCACCATTTAGACCTCTTAAAAGGTCACATTTTAGTTATGGCAGCAAAGACACCAGCACAGCTTAGAACTCAGCAAAGACACCAGCACAGCTTAGAACTCGTGCTGCAAAGTACAGTCTGTCACTGAGATTTCAGGTGCTGCCTTCTCAGATGCAGGAATTGCAAATTCGCTCAACTGAAGGGCTGGCTTTCATCAGCCTGTAGAACCACCCAAGCTGAGAGGTAATACTGGGTGATGGGTACAAACCGTCTGAAATTAGGATGCCTTCTAAATTTGGGGCAAAATGTCTGCTCACGGAACGTGTCATCACTCAGCCCAGGAATCGATATCCCATCAGGTCTGGGCTAAGCCTGTAATTTCCATCTAACTGACATTTTCCTCTCTTTTGGGGAGGCCTTGTGTTTTTTTCCTGCCCCTGTATAGCCCCACAGCTCCAATCTGGTGTTTCCTGGGAACAGGTGGTGCTCGCTGCCCATATATTCTGAGCGTCGTTGCATCAGCTCTCCCTCCTATGCCTCTACTGCTTTCCTAAAGAACCTTTGTCAGAAGAAGGCATGTTAGAACAGATGTACCCCTGCTCAAGGGGGAGAAGGGGAAAGCCTTTCTGTGCAGCTCTGTCTCCCTGCAGAGACATTTTTGACTGTGTGGCGTGCTCAGCCAAGACAGCAGCTCATTTTCACTCAGTTCCACCCCTTCCCACTCACCATTTTGTCCCTCTCTTTAAAAATTTGGTGGCTTGTGAACTAAGAACATCATTTAGGTAAAAGCTTTCAATCAAAACTTCTGTTAATAGTAAAGTTAAAGGAAACATTTCTCAGTGTTCTTTTCCTACACGGCAGAATGTGCCAACTAAAGCCACTGTGAGGCTCGGAATGCCCCCTCATTAATCACAGCCCCTTCTGTCCTCAGGTCAAAGGAGCCAAACACATTAATTAAATGAATTTATTTAAAACTGAGATCAGGCAATAAGCAGGAAGCAAACTGCAGAGAAAGCTAGTCATTAACCTGATTTCTCTCTTCCCTGCCTCCTCCACTGATGCTGTACTGACTGCAGCCTCTGCCTCTGGCAGGCTTAATGAATATTCACCATGATAAAGAGTCTGACATTCTGCACTGATTCTGAAACAGCACATCCAATGCAAACAGCGTGCTCTGAAAAACCCTCTCTGTGTCATTTGGAGGATCTCTGCGGACATTCTGGCTTCACTGATCATCCCTAAGCCTTTTTGGGATTAAAATGCCCATTTAATCTTTTTGTGTGTGTTCCTGAAAAACGAAACAAATTAAAAAACTCCCAACAAACCCATAGAAAAGAAAGCAAACAAAAATCCATCATCACCATGATAAAAAGACAGATAACAGAACTGAAAGACAGCGAAATGATTCAGTCAGAACAAAATTGAACTCTTTAACTATCACTTTGCCAAACAATAGCAGCCATCTCTAGTGACTCTGTCAATTTGGAGTCCTCAAGAAAAACCAAATAATTCTCACTCTCTGCCCTCCCATCTGTTTGACCTGTTCTGCATTAAGGAATCAGAGACAGGAGGAATAAAAATGAAAACTTCTCCCCACAAAGAAGCCTGTAGCTTTAATCCAGTGCTTGGATTTAAAGTGAGTATTATTAAAGAGGGTAATTACAGCACATATGTTGTAGGAGATCTGTAACCCCCCACTGCTCCAATATCCAGGCCCAAAGCAGGGGGTGGGCACGGAGGTCACTTCCAGCTCACTCCCAGGTTACTGTCCATGCTGACATTGACAATTAATACAAACAGACATTATTTACCTCATTATAAGAAACCTATCTTACATGGCTGTGCATTAAAGTAATTGTGTCAGCTACCAAAGAGCTCTGCCAGCATATTCTGAGACATGTGAAAGCAAAATTTGATTTGCTTGCTACCACAGCCTGCTGTGGCCAGAGCACAGCAAAGGATAAATGGCTTCTCACAGCTGCTGAAGAAGCAAACAGAGCAGCTCCTCTCGCTCTTTTTTTCACTAAAAGAGGCTTTTCCTCCTATAAAAACAACAACCTTCTAGGTTAATATCCTTTTAGTGCTGTACCTGTGCCCAGTCCTGCTACCACAGCTAGAACTTGCCTTGGAAAGCATAAATTTTAACCTTTTCCTCAGCAAACTGAGGGCTTATATGCTGCATCACTGACACAGCATGTGCACACATCCAGGATGCTCCTTGTCATCTTTTCAGTCTAATTTAATGTTGGATTAGGGAGAGGCAGCATTTGAATGTTTGTGTCACATGCAGAGGTCATCAGGGAGAGATTAGTCCTGCAATATAAGACTGATATATTTTTATTTGGGTATTTCCCCATGTCTGCAGGCTCACATTTTTAAGAGTTCATAGCTGAAAACAGCAAAGCAAAACCCAAATAAAACAAACCCCAAACCAAACAAACAATAAACCCCCAAATTATTTTCACCTTACAAATGTGCTTTAATACAGCGAGGGCAATTAAAACACCAGCCCTTCTGCCCTTGTTTTAATGCAAACAATAAGGGAAAGAGCAGTGAATAGCACAGGAAAATTGAATTTGGGGCTGGAGGGACTGCTCTGCCCCTCAGTACTCAGGGAGGGAGAGGGTGGTGTGGGTAATGACTGGGGACAATGTTCCCCTGAGACCTGTGGTGGGTCCTGTCAAACCAGGTGCTATGTAGCCTGAATGTCCTAATTAAATGTCCTTAAATGCCCTAAACTGAATGGCTAGAGCAGCAAGCATCTACTCAGACCTCTGCTGAAGGCTGATTTTAGGAGTGCTAGGTGACACATCCCAAAAACGTGGACTTTGAGGCAGACCTTTAAAAACTGAGATGTCTGCTTTGTGGCTCAAATGTCCCTCTGGATGTGAGCAGGAGAGGGGTGGCACTCTAACTGCTTCCATGAGGCTGCTGCTGTGGATGGGGGCTGCCTCTGTTATATAAGGACATGAAATATTGCAAAGAGAGCAAAAGTCATTGCAGAAAACAAAGCTCTCAATGCCAGGAAGACAAAACATCTGGGCACTGCTTAGTCTCCTGGTATGGAAAGCCAATTCTGGTTACTGTGTTCTGTCAAATTTAAATAACAAATAATTCGACTCTTGCATACAAGCCCTTTTATTTGAAAGACAACAGGCTCACAGAGCATCATAAATCCTGCCGTGAAGGTGAAAAGGAGGAAGCATTTCCTGGCTGCTGCTGGAGCCTGTAACAGTACCCTGCAGCCAGCCAGCCCCCTCCTCCCCTTGCTCTCTGCTAGATGAGCTGTTGAATCAAGGCCAAGAGCACAGACTTGCAATCCCAGTCGACTCCTGCCACTGGAGGCCACTCTGCTTCTACGGGGTGAACAGGATCTGCTCAGACTCCTGTCTGCAGACACTGCAGCCCCATTAACCTCAGCCCCCACCTCGATGGCTGGCTGTGATTGCCCAAAGAAGGAAAATTTCAAGGCCAGGTTGGATGGGGCTTGAAGCAACCTGGTCTAGTGGAAGGTGTCCCTGCCCATTGGCAGGGGGTTGAAACAAAATGATCTTTAAGGTCTCTCCCAACCCAGGCCATTCTATGATTCTGTGATTTCCTGGGCAGGCTCAGCTTGTTTTTATTTGTGTCCACCTTGGAGAGTGAACGCTGCTGAGAGAAGTGAGTTTAATTCAGTCCTTCCTGCTTATCCTTAACAAAACTGTTAACCATGTACCAGTCTCAGCTCTGAAAATCTTCTGCAGGTAATCTTAGCTGAGCACAGCCCATATCACTGCTGGTGCACAAAGGGGAAAGAGCCCAGCACAGCTCCCAGAACCCAGCGCTGGTAGGCAAGAGAGAATCCCCACCACTTAACTGAGCTGAATTAATAGAAAGACAGCGACTGTGGAAACTTGAAGCATCAATTTTAGCCTTTCAAGGCAGAATCTAATTTTAACCAACTAATTGGATGCTTGAAGTAGTAGTAAAAGAGACAGGGACACATTTCTGTCAGTGCTCTTAGAGGCATCTATTTTAAACATGAATGAATGTGTGAACTTCACCACTCAGAGAGGGCAGAGTAGTAATGGAGCAGGGAGACATGAGAAATAGTCCAAAAATATAATCTTTTTTTCTTATTTTATCATTTATGCTTAGCTTATAGACTTCAGCCATTCCTATTGCAGATGGCTCCCACTGCTGCAGCCCAAACCACTGCAATCTCCAGACCAAATGATTACAGGGTAAAACCTTTCTGCTTCTTAGAGGAAAAAAACCCAAAAACCAAAAAACACAAAGCTTCAGGGAGTGGGAAATGCAGTTCCTTGTCTCTCAGAGGTTGAAGATGTCTCTGTGCTCTGAACCTCAGAGCTGACACCTGTTCCCTGGCTCCCTGTGGCTCTGGTCACAAATAAAGAGATCATTTTACTGGTATTTTATGGGTGAAACCTGAAACTGGCCTTTTCTCTATCTACATCATGAAAGGAAAGAAAGGGTACTATTACTGTTTTGTTCAGTTTAATTTTGTTATCCTCAAGTGATTTCTTCATTTAAAAGTGAGCTATACCATATAGGTACACCTACTTTGACTAGTTTATCACTAAACCTCTGCAAATTCTCCTCCTCTAAAAGCCAGTTAACTAAACACTAACCAGAGTCTATTTTGATTCTCACTGATATGGCTGTCAGCCAGCAACCTGCCCTAAAAGAGGTCTGTCACTGTAACACCTTACACAGGAAAGGGCTGGAAAACTAAAGATATCACAGACCTCAAAACAGACTTTGGCAGTCACAGCCTTCTTTCCCTTCCACAACATATATGTCACATTAGCAGCTTCCTATCATCTCCTGTTAGGATCACATCCCATTATTATTCCTTTTCACTGATATGGGGTGAATGGAGCTAATAATATTTTGCATCAGTTAAAAAGGAATCTTAATTAAATGTGATGAGTAAGTGCTAATACAATATGATAAGCCCCTTGGATTAGCACGCTACACAATTTCTCTCTTTTCCAGAACCCCTTAAAACATTCTTCAAGAAGAAAATGGAGGTGACCTTGCAAAGGCTCCCCTACTGCAGAAATAGGTTTGCTTTTTCAAGTGGTTGCAAGTCCACATTTTCTTCTTAGGTTGCAGGTAAATCTAGGTATTGTGATCATTTAGAGTTATCTAGGTCTTTAACCCTTTAAAGCAGGTTTTTTTGGTGCTGATGAGATGAACCCACCTGACTGCTCTGAAGTCTGGACCTACTATATCATCTATCAGGCCCTCTCAAAATTGAGCCATATGATGAAAAGTTTGCAATAGCTTTTCAAGGAATAGGTATAGGTAGTTGCCCTGAATTTGACAGATCTGCATGCAGACCTATCAAATACCAAAAACCAGCTCTGTTTGATTTAAATGTGTTTATGAACCTCCTAACTTGTTAAGTGCTTTATTCTACTTGGTCACATAAATTGAAATCAGGTGTTGAGCTGTAAAGGCCACACGATGCTGAAACAAAATTTAAAAACAAGATTAGTTGGGGAGGGAGGGGGAATAATACACAATTGGGGGATATTAAGGTATGGTTATCTAAGTAAGGCTGAGATCAGGGTTGGCAGTTGCTCAAAATGGATGGTACTACAGTTGCAGATGCCTTTATGTCTCGTCTCAGACTACTTTCTTAAATATTCATCAGATGGTAAGTATTAAGCCTGGGAGGCTCCCGGAGGCTTAGAACTTCCATCAAAAGTGGGTAGAGCTATCTCAGTTGATTTTGGATCTCTACAACCTTTTCAAAACAGAGGTCTCATAATCCCATTTTAAGAGTTAGCAAACGATGTGCTTTATATTTAAATTGTTTTTATTTTAATGTTATAGCCCCAATAATGCTTTAAGCAAAGAATTGTTCCCTCGATGGAACAGCTGGAGAAATGGCTCAAACTTGTCCTTCCATGTAAAAGGGTGCTTTACAATATACTCAGGAACTTCTCATTTGCTAATTAACTCTCTCAAGAAAGGCAGCTGTAGTAACATATCAGAAACTTATTTATTTAATATTCCTGCCATTTCACTTCTCTGAAGGAAGTATTAACAATGGAAGAACTGGCTTGAAATGAACAGGATGGTCAAATCTGGGAAATTAATTATTACACGTAGATTGTAATGGATGTAAAATGGATGTCTGAGAGCAAAGAAAGGGAAATTAACTTCATTTCCACATTACTGCTTAATGGAGGCTGACTTAGGAAAAAATCCTACCCTGATTAAATTTGAGAAAATTTCTTATAGCTGTGATTCCTTTAAATGAGGAGGCAGGGAGAAAATCAAGGACAGACTGTATCTGGATTGATAGCATAGTTATTTTCCTTCCAGGAAACATGTCATATTCTCAGGTAACTAGGACAAGCTGTCAAAGAATAGAAACATTTAAAAGATCTTAGTGTTCATAAAGGCTAAAAGGTGATATTATTGCTTCTTGAATCCTTCACTTCAAAAGGAATTTTAAATCACCATCTGGTGGGACCTACATGTAGAATATTTTAAAACTGTTTCAACACTGAATTAAACTTTACACTTTTGTTTTCCATATTGTAGTTGTGTGTATTCCATATATACATTTAAATATAAAATTGGGTTGTTCATATCTGTGACGGACGAGGAGGTAACCAATTTCTGAATTATTACATATCAGAGTCTACTTTCTCAGCATCTTTTCTCAGTCCCACCACTACCAGGTCAGGCCATGGATAAAAGGCCTTCTACATCAGGAACTCTGAATTTGGAACAGTACCTGAGTGGGTTCTATGTCCTGGTCTGTTTTAATCCATGCAGACCACTCAAGTTCAGAGTCCCGGTGTGTGGTGCAGCTCATGCATGTCAGATCAAGTGATGATAAATGTATATTCCTGCAACCCCAGCAGCCCTCCATCCCTGGAAATATTTAAGGCCAAGTTGGACGGAGCTCTGACCAACCCAGTCTAGTGGAAGGTGTCCCTGTTCATAGCGGGGCGGTTGGAACGAGATGATCTTCGAGGTCCCTTCCAACCCAAACCATTTAGTGACTCCATGATTCCATGTCTCAGCTTTGGGGCACGAGGTGGCCACAGCAGCAGCTTTTCATTGCAAAGGTGTGAGACCAGCATGAGTCAGAAGGGGAGCACAAAGCCAAAAGAGTTTCATTTTCAGACTTTGCAACCTGACAGTTCCATGAAGGGGGATTTTTTTCCAGCTGTTTCCCTCACTGGAAAGAAGAGGGGGAAAGAAAAGGCAACTTCTGCAGCAAAATGCCAGCTGCCTGGACAGCAGCTAGAACTGCTATTCATTGATCTTGCTGTGCCTTGTCCCACTAAGCACTAAGTGCAAATGGCTGTGATCCTTAAATTGCTTCATATGCTCTCTATGATCCACAACTGCAGCACAGAACCTCACTTGAATGTATTCCCTTTACACCAGACTTGAAGAAGAAATAGCTTGGGGTAGCCAGCGGAAACACAGAGCATGACAACAAGGAGAGAAAAGCTCTATTTATATCCCTTCCTGCTGACACATGGAATAGCACACACTTCATTCAGGCATACACACAGCTGCTCAGTGGCTGGAATATCTGCAGCAGCTTAGAGGCTGAAGGAAGTGCAGTCAAAGCACATATACCCTGTACTGAGGAAGAAAGACAGCAGAAGGATGCTTTAAAATGCTGTGCTTGATCTAGTTCATTCTACTCACCAGGGAGGCACAGAATTCTCAGTTTTATATTCAGAAACATGTCTGCATGTTTCCTGAAACTAGCACGAATATTAAATACCTCTTCTTCTAAAAACAGTGTAATCCTGCATGCAGATCTTCCACAAGCAGCTATCGACTCTTTTTGCCTCAGCAATTATCCAATTTGCATCTCTAGTGAAACAGTGAACAGGCAAACAGATTTTTATCTCTGTGTCTGAGCAAATCTGCCAGTGGCTTAAAGTTTCAAGTGTCAGTATTCAGGAGGGGACAATACCTGGAGAGAGGACAAATGTTTAGGCTCAACAGAAAAGAGAAGGACCCTTCATCAAAAACTGTAGTAATAGGACAAGGAGTAAAAGCTTCAAACTGGAAGAGAGGAAATCTAGGTTAGATACAGAGAAATTCTTCCCTGTGAGGGTGGGGAGGCCCTGGCACAGGTTGCCCAGAGAAGCTGTGGCTGCCCCTGGATCCCTGGAAGTGTCCAAGGCCAGGCTGGATGGGGCTTGGAGCACCCTGGGCTGGTGGAAGGTGTCCCTGCCCATGGCAGGGGGTGGGACTGGATGGGCTTTAAGGTCCCTTCCAACTCAACCATTCTGGGATTCTACTGACATGAGCCATATAGCCTTGCTCATAATATCTGAGAGAATCAAATAACAGAAATGAGTTATGATGGGGTTAGTCTTTCCTTTTTTTTTTTTTTGCAGAGGCCAGATCTTTCCCTTTGGCACATGTTTTTTAAAGATACAAACACGATTAAAAAAATCATGAGAGGGAAAACCAACAATACATCAATAAACCAACTGTTTGCATCTAGTGAAAATAATGTGTTCATTGCTCAGCTACTCTCTTCAGAGCCTCAGACTTTCACCAAAATATACCAAATGGTGCCAGGTGGGGTGGATTCACCTTTACTGAAGAGGCTGAGATAAACTCACTGATCCAAGGCCACAGTGGGAATCTTCTGTTTTCCTTCCACCCAAAGTCTCTTGTTTGCCCAGCTGTGTCTGCAACTGCAACCAAACCTGCAGAGCTTTCTTAAGGCAAAACCCACTTCTCCCTGCTCCCATAAATAACTTAGGTATCAGCTCACACTTCTCTCAAATATCCTTCCCACTCCTGCCCACAGCTTTGATTTCATGCTTGTCTTCAGTGAATAACCCATTTCCTGCCTCCTAATCCTCAACTATCACAACCCTCTCTGCAGGTTTTCTGCTGCTCCTCCAGGTAATTCTGCTTTGGGCTCAGTAAAAAAAGCTGCATTAAGATAGAAAAATATTGAGCAGGTGGCATTGCCATAGTCTAACACACAGAGAATGGAATCAAACTTGTTCCCTTGTGGCTGTTGTATTTTAATCACAATTAAATAATGAAAGAGCATAAACTGCAGCCTGCATTTTCTCCTGTCGCTTTTTCTACCCACGTGGGATTTTTGTGTCTCCAGTCTTTGCAATGCCAGGATCATGTCAGGCCCGTTCATCCTGCCAGGTCACTTTACTTTGGTATCAGTAGTTTTGTGAGAATCTCAGGTTTCACATGGGGATTGAAAAAAAAAGTGAATTTTGGCTGCTAATGCACTAGGAAGTAAATAAAAGGAAGTCACTTGAGGCTTAAGTTTTGAGTGTTTGGGCAGCATTAGGACTGACCCAACACAATTTCATGGTCTGTTTCTCCATTCTGTCCTCTATACCATCATGCATTTAATAACAGGTGCTTTCCCTTACCCAGGCATCTGTGACAAACAGAACATGTTATGCATATGCTGTTGCTGCAGAGAAAGCAACTACCTCCATAAATCTAATTCCAGTCAATGAAGAGCTCATGTCTGAGAACCACAGAACTGAGTTATCAATAATCACGCTCTGCAAGGCAGAAGAATATTTTCCAATGGCTCCCTTCAAAGCTCTGCACCCGTTTCTGGATTGTTTTTCAGTATTCCAGGATTATGCTGCTTCCCTAAAGGCTGTGTGGACCAACACTGTTATCCTGCATAACTGTATCTGGCACTTGACCTGAATATGTTTCTCCCGATTAGGCAGTGACATTCTCATCTGGAAACTCTGTTTGTACATTTAAACTGTTGTCTCAGCACAAAGGTGTTCCTGAATTATTCTGAAAACCCAGCGCTGTGACACTGTCTGTACCTCAGAAACTTTAGTGATGAGCATGACTCGGAAGCTTTCACCTCCAGGTTCCAGAATCTCCTGCCCTTTATTCCTCCCAGCCCACGTGTTACAAGGTGATGGGTCTCTGTCAAGAGGTGGGAGGACAAATGCCACAGCACAAATAACAATTACATCTCTTTCCCTATTCCACAGCAAAAATAACAATTACATCTCTTTTCCTATCTGCCGATCTCAGCAGAGAAATGAAAGACTTATTAACACTTAAATAAGAAGTAGCCACTGTCTGTTAGCCTGGATTCTTCCAGGTCAAAAATGAAACACAGAAGATCTGCAGAGGAGGTAGAATTTCTGCCCAGAGACTTCAATGCCAGGTGCAACAATTTGTCCCCTTTCACAACTCCTAAATGTATCTCAACATCCAAATATCCTCTTTACCTTAATCCATGTTGTACGTTTTTCATATTTAACCATCAGAATTGCACAGTCTCAGATCACATATCCTGTATGGAAAAAACCTGCAACAGCCGCTTCCTTTCAAAGTAAAATAAAAGGCCATTCAAAGCAAAATCATCTCTTGTCTCCTTAGTTCCTCTGGGAAAAGCAGGACTTTGTATAAGGACCAGAAAACAAGTTCTGCTCACCATGAATATCTGTTCACCAGTTTCACTCAGTATCTGAGCTGACCTTAACTATTAACCCAATGTATGGCGTAAATACTTGTGCTTCCAAAAGTCACAAAGTGTGCACAAAAATTAATACCATGGAATTAAAGCTCCACGTTTTACCAGTAATTACTCTGAAATGCAAAATGGCCGGGTTTGTGCATGCTACATGATGGCTGCTGCACTTTTTGAAGGCTCAAAGGCTGCCCCGGCATTACATAATCACAGAATTAAACTAAATCAAATCTATAATCCCTATGGCTTTAGGAAAAGCCATGGGAAGGGAGGGGAAGGAAGAAAAAATAATCAAACTGATGATGTAGAAAAAAACAAACAAGAACTTTAATTTTTTGGTAAAATTTAGATGACCTTTGACTACTGAACTCTGTACATGGGATTGGGAATAATTAGTTTTCATGGACCTGCTCAAGTATACCATTCTGCACAGCTCAAAGGAAAGGTTATTGCTGTGAAGCCAAAATGGCAGAGCAAAGATTTAATTTCTATTTTCTCCAATTCCTAGGCTGTACCTCATCAGTAGATGTACAGCCAGCCTAACACAATCTTGTCCACTTTTCCTAGAATCCGTCAGCATACTACCTAAATTCCAGGCAGTAGCACCAAAGACTGAAAAAATATTTGGGGAAAAAAATTGTTTGGTCTTCCAAAAGGCTGTGAGTCATTTAGGGAAGACATCAACTAGACTGGGTGATTTACATTCCATAAGTGAGCTAAAAATAAAATTTAAAAAGGAACAGATAATTAGGGTCTCCAATTAGGAGTCTCCTTGCCACAACCTCACCATTTTAGTTCTGGAGACAACAGCCACTTGCTTGAGCAGCACAGAGCTTCACTTTCCATAGAAAAGCACAGGATAAACAGCTCACAAGTTGGTGTGACCAGCTGGGATGCTTTCACTGACACCACAGGAGACTAAAGTTGAACCAAGAACCCATCCTCTGGGGTTTTTTTCCCCTGATTTTTAGTTTCTTATTTGTCTAAATTGTTATAGCTGTAACCCATTTGTGTCTCCTCTCTAATTTCTAAAATCAATGTCTCAATGCTGGAGTTCTATGATCTTCAAGCAGATTTCTATTCAATATCTTAGTTCATAAATACACTTTAAAGCCAACATATTCTAAAAGAAATAATTTTGCCAGGGGGTTACTATACTTCTCAAATCTCTTATCAAATGCTTTATTATTCTTGGACATAGTATCCCTCTCATTGTTTGTGTTTTACTTACTTGGATAATGAAAGTCCTTATCTATCTTCTCACTATCTGTTCCAATCAACTCTACAACAAGATCAGTTCTTATTTCCTCTTTCTACAAGTTTGATTCTCTACCAGCACAACAGTCCTTTGTTCTGGACATGCAGTTCCATGCACTCAATCTGTGGTATCCCTAACCCTTCTTGTGCCAGTGTTAGTTCTCAGCAGCAGCTAATTGAGTTGAAAATTGAGTCTTCACAAGCCTTTTCAGTCAGGTCAGTTCCCTGTACCAGCTAACTCTACATTCAGAGGAGGAACAATGCTGATTTGAGAGAGGGCTGGTATATATGGCAAGAACTAAAAGAAAAAGCAAACAAGAAAAAATCCCAGATTTCATAAATGACCTGGATTGGAAGGGACCATAAAGCTCTGCTGGTTCCAACCCCCTGCAATGGGCTTCCACTAGACCAGGTTCCTCCAAGCCCCATCCAACCTGGCTTTGAACACTTTCAGGGGTAGACTTAGGTGGGTTTAAGTTGATATTAAACCACACAAAGCCCATCTATGTATCCTCATAGCCTCCCTGAAATGCAGGCAAGATCCTCCCTGCTTCAAGCCTCACTATCTTCCCTGCCAGCTGCCTCCATGTTTCTTGGAATATAGGCTGGGTAAAAGCACGAAGTATTCCATGCAGGTCCTAATTTGTCCTAAAGCTGAAAACTCACTCTTTCAAAAAATTAAAATTACTTGCAGTAAGCCTGCAACACAGGTAGGACTACAGGCGTCAGGACAGAGATCATCTTCCTAATGCTTCCTTCAGCCTCTTTCCATCCTCCACAATTGTGCTTCACCACCATCAAGGAAGAAATAAAAGTGAGAGGAATAGCAGCAAAAATCGTCATGCTCATGATATCTGTGCGTTACAGACCAGGGATTTTTATTCTGGTTTCCTAGCAACTCTGAAGGCCAACTCTGCAGGATTTTGCACCGAGCACCAGTTAACACAGGGTTGCTGCAGCTCTTATCAGAAATCCTTTAGAATCCTTAACTGCCTCTTTCCCTCCTTTAATGTACAAGTGAAGTACAGTCTAAGGATGCCTGGAAGATTAATTAACACCTACATTTTACTTCTACTTACATTCCATTCTCTGATGATTTTTCACTTCACATGAAGAAATGGTGAAGAGCTCTTACACTAGTATTTATTCAAATTAATCAGGGGAAACGAACAAATAGAAAGGAGAATCTACAGATTACAGTGAAGTTATCATCAAACAAGATCTTCAGCCAGAGCTGATCTCATATTGTAGCCATGAAGGACCCAGATGCAGTTTCCACAGCGTCTGTTGCAAACACTTGCCATCTGGGAATGGTAAAAACAGGAAAACTGGGCAAGAATAACAAGCTTAATTCTAAACCTCGATGAAGACTAAGCTTTTAAAACTACACTTGACATAGAATTTGAAGATTCATAAAAATGCATCAAGAAAAAAACCACTCAGAGCATCAGTATTTGTGACTGGGAATATATTTTCCACTGAGAACACAGACAAAGCTGGCAGAAACGCTCTGGGCTTCTCATCCTGCTGTCTAGCCAACATGCCTCAGAGAAGATCAGAAGTTGACCTGCCTGGATTTAGTCTGCATGACCCACTGGCCTCCCTGCCAGGGCTGCCAATTAGTTTCAGTTGTGACAGTGTTTTCTCCAACGTGGCAAGTTGCCAGCGGGAAACTGGATTAAGATCACCAAATTACTTGGCCTGTCAGCCCCGAAGTAAGTAGTTCTCTTTCCCATTAACAGGTCTTCTAGATAGGTTCAGCTCCAGTTTGAAAGCCTGTGCATTGGGATGGATGGGCTGATTTACAGCGTGGAACAACAGAAATGTGCTTTTTTTCTGTCTCCAGACTTCACTGCTGGAAATAGTTTTCCTGTATAACTGCACCTGTGCTCTTTAAAGGGGTAAAGGAAGGGATCCAGAGTGGACCACAGCATGTGTGGTCCTTGGGAAACTCCTGTCATCTTCCTTCCCCCACAGGAAATAAGTTCAATTAAAAGCAAAACAGGGTGGTAATGGTGCTTTTTTTCTCTCAACTGAAGTCTGGGAATAAATGAAGCAGATAATCTGACACTAATGCTATTCATTTATTTTAATTCTTCTGTTTCCAGCTACACATGTGGGAGACTCTGCTACCTACTTTGCATAAATTTGCAGCAAGATAATAAACTACCAAGAACAGGTAATTTTCACCATGAAGAGATGACATTATACATGATAACTAGAGAGAACAAATCCCCTGGAAACCGAAGGAGTAGGGTGGTGGTGGCACATGACTCTTGCTGATAGTCTGGGCATGCTGCAGACCCAGGTTACTTTCTTGAGTGAGCTTATCCTCTACATGTGACTGAATACATTTGACTCCAGGCATTTGGAAAGGACACTGATTACCATTACAGTCTGTCTGCTTTTATTGTCTGAGATGACAACAGGAGCAGTTCGAAATGGTACTGGGAGGGCAAAGTATTCAGTTGCTGCAGTTAATAATTATGACCACTTAAACACCACTATAGGGGTGCAAGTTGATTTATGGATAAAAATAGAGTCTTCTGCTCCTGGGAACATGCTGGATCATGGAAAACAAACACAGCACAAGATGGTGAAAAGCAGAGAGCAGGAAGGAGGAGAAATGTGCTTTGCCACCACAAATCTTGGGATGTGTTTAGTCTAATGTTCCTTGGTAATGAAAATTCCAGTTTGGATTTTGGTTCCTAAAAGCAAAGTTGTACGGTGTGCAGGCAGAGTCTGAAGGAAAGCTGAGGGAGGAATTGTTCACTCTGCATTTTTCAGGATTATGATAATATTTCTAATATATATTTTGTCTTTTTTCACTCACTTTGTTCAAAACTCCTCTCATTTTATTCTCAGTCTTATAATATTCTTCCTTTAAACTTAGCTACCATATTCAATTGATTATGTGAAACAAAAATATCAGAAAACCTAATCAAGGGAACTAAAGAGAGCTCAAGACTTTCCTGATTGTTTTTGAGCACAGTCTGGTTTCTGGATTTTCAAGTGCCTCCCAATGTAAGAAAAATCCGAATGTGAAAACACCAACTGAAATTACTTGCAGATCAGAGCTTGCCTCTTGGAAATCACTCGCTGTTTCTTTTTCAAGGTTTGAATAACCTAGTTAGAATAAGCCATCCCAAGGACCAGGCACTAGGCCAAGGAGGTGTGGTTACAGGATAAGTAGGCATAACCTAAGGCAAAATCCCTTGGCCAGCCCTAGTAACCACAGGGACAAATGCAGAGAGGGAAGGGCAGAGGACCTCTCTTGTCCTTAATTGTCTAAGTGAGCCTAAGGAGATTAGCTGCACAATTAGGTGTTTAATTAGTGCCACTCCCAGCCGGGGTAGCAGCCTCTCCTGTGTGTGCTTTAGTGTTATACACCTGAGGTCTGACCTAGAAATGGAGTTTGAACTCCCTTTGCAGCCCCTCAGATCCCACCTCACTCTATGAACAGGATAGCACATGCCACAGGGGAGCCTGTGAATCCACTGCCACAGGATTTGCTTGCTAGGCAGCAAATCTTGCTTTTTCAACAATTGCTTTTCAGAGAAGTCCAAAAACAAGCAACGGGAAACACAAGACAGAAGTGGGACACTAACAGCAAATCACAGAAGGGCTTGGGTTGGAGGGGACCTTAAATCCCACCTAATTCCAACCCCCTGCCACAGGTAGGAACACCTTCCACTATCCCAGGTAGCTCCACGCCCTGTCCAACCTGGTCTTGGACACTTCTAGGGATGGAGCAATCCCAGCTTCTCTGGGCAACCTGTGCCAGGGCCACCCCACCCTCAGGGAAGAATTTTTTCCTAACATCCAATCTAAACCTGTTCTCTTTGAGTTTGAAGCCATTCCCGGTTGTCCTACCCACTACACACCCTTGTTCTGTTGAAGCACTTTTTCTGTTTCTAGTAGTGAACTCCATCAAAATCTAAGCAGTTTAATTTCATCACATTCAAACCACTACCAGTGAATTCTGTTCTAGCTCCAGTCTCCTTGATATCTTGGTTGTGGGATGAACTGCTGCTTTTAACTGTTTTGCTCTGGTCACCTCTTTGTATCTGATCCCAGCCCTGCACCCTGACTGTGCTCCACACAGGCTGTACCAAGCCTCCCTTCTGTTCTCCAAACCTGTCCTGTCTACCTGAGCAAACAGAAGCAGCACAGTCTTTTCCTCAGTATAAACACATGGGAACAATTTCCACAAGACCACAAAGGGTCTGTGGCATGGTTTTGTTTTTTTTCTTCCTAATCAACCCATTTATTTTGCTAGCTGCCTGTGCATGCTAAGAGGGGATGCTTTTAGGGATGGCTGACTGTAATTATATAAGACAAGAGCAGAGAAGCTGCACTCAGATTCATTCCCTCCACAGCCAGAGCCTTGATTTTCTGAGAATTAAATCCCCCTAATGAAGGGGCTGCCTTTGCGTGCTGCTATTGCTGTTTTACATCTCTCATTACACCCTCTGAGTGCACACAAGTAATGACCGAAGGAGTTCAGGGTTTAGCTCTTGAAGTAAATTCAGCAGCTCTGGATCAGTGTTACATAAATAGAATGTGTGCTGGGAAAACATGCATGGTGTTCCTGTCTCTGCTTTGTGCAGCCCTCTCCTATTCTGGTGGTCCCAACGACACAAGGGTACAGCAAAGAGATCAGAGAGGTGCAAAAGAGAGAAATCAGAGAATGGCTTGGATTGGAAGGGACCTTAAAGATCATCTCGTTCCAACCCCCTATCATGGGCAGTGACACTTTCCACTAGCCTGGGTTGCTCCAAGCCCTGTCCAGCTTGGCCCTGAACACTTCCAGGGATGGGGCAGCCACAGCTTCTCTGGGCAACCTGTGCCAGGGTCTCACCACCCTCACAGAGAAAAATTTCTTTCTCATATCTCATCTAAACCTACTCTCTGTCAGTTTGAAGCCATCCCCCCTTGTCCTGTCACTCCAGGCCCTTGTAAAAATTTCTCTCCAGTGGCCCAGAGGAACATGAAGCAGCCCATGCCAGCCTCTTTAAAAGCAGGACTTGGGAAATGCCAAAGGTCAGACTTCATAGCCAAGGGCCTGTAATCACTGCAGTGAAACATGAGGGCTGAAAGAATAATTGCACAGTGCTCAGAAAGTCCTGACCTAATGGACTCTCTGTGGTTCCACAGGCTGGAGAGGAGCAGGGAAGGAGAGCCCTGACACAGCCTCACAACGCTGTTATTCCTTGCTCACTCCTGCTGCAGTGAGAGCATTTTGGACCAGGTGGATGCTGATCAACAGCCCTACAGAGTGACAAGAGTAATTTTAGTTTTTCTGTACTCTGTTTTTCCTCTTTTTAAACCAAGAAAATGGTCATGCCCTTTCCCTTGTGTTCCCAGACTGTCTGCCCTGCTCATGTGAGTGGCCAGTTCCTCAAGGCCAGGCTTGTCTTTTGCTATTTGCGTGGGCTTTGTGTAGCACCATCTGACCTGAGAGGCACTGCCACACTACAACATTACCAACAGACTCTGAAGCAATGCCTGGTTACAAAAATAAACACATGAAAAATACATTTATGACCCTTGTGTACAGCGAAGTGCTGCACACAGGCAGACATCCATTAAGGGAAGATTCAATATTACAGAGTGGTCTGGACTCCCTCAACCTCTTTTCTCCTTCCATCACTTGCAATATAAATGCATTCCAGATAAAAATTTCTTAGAATTACTTAGAAATGTCCTTATTTTATCCACCTATTTTCTATCAGATAGTGAACTGTGTATTGCAAGACATAACAGGGTTGAAATTCCTCTAGGATCATAAATATCATAGGTTGCTTTAACATTTACTTGAGTATGTTTTCTTCCTAAAAAAAAAAACCAAAACCCTAAATAGAATAAAATTAAGCCCACAGCAGTAGAGAAAGAGGAAAAAAACAACCTCCAAACCATGCACACAAAAGCAAGATACAGCAGGAAGAAAAAGCAGCTGTAACCTCAAGTGGAAACAATTTGATTACCATCAATTCCCTGAAGTACTGACCAGATAAACACTTGTTTAGTTTATAAGTTCTGACAAGATCACAACCCAAGGTAGTACAGCTGCAAGGGAGTGATTTTTCTATTTATTTATTGGAACTGCTGAGAAAATAATAAAGATGTGAATCAAAATCCATGTCTTCTGTGTAGCTACAAAATATCACCAGTAGGCAGACATGGCAAACTCACTGGGATTGTTATCAGGATCTCATGCCCAGAGCTATGGACAGTTGCTTAGATTTGAAAATTGGACTTTAATTTCTTTACAAAATAATTTCCTACCAGATGTCTAAGAACTAATCACATCATCTGATAAATGTTGTATTCCCTCTCTCTTTTTTCTTTTGTTCATTTAAGAGAAACATTTTTATTTTTTAGGTGCCACTTTATCCTCCATTTTGAGGAAGCAAAGAGATTACTATAGGACAGGATGAATCAAGCAGACAAGGGGTTATTGCAGTTAAAATTTCTCCTAGTGCCTAAATATAGAAATTAGAGCCAGATAAACTGCTTTTGTAAAATCTCTTTATCACTCCTTAAAATGACAAAGTCTTGAGCTGCAGGAGCTTTTGTCTGTGGTTTCAGAAGACTTTTTTCATTTTATTCAGCCATGGAAAACTTCCAGCCTTTTGCCCCCATTACTCTTTTTTTATTCCTGGTTTTAGAAATTTTGCAGGTTCCCTGTGTTATTAATATTCAGCTGGAGTTACCAGTCTTACATGAACCTTCGAGAAATCTGGAACAATCACCCCACGTGGAGGTCAGAAGTTGGACATGGTCATCTCCAGACGGGAAAATTCAACAACTGGCTTCAGTCACAGACACATGTGACCCAAATCCCAAAGGAAGGATGCACATACACAGGGGCTGGACTAAATGATGAGATACACAAGTGCATTCTGCATTGCCTGAGCCTGATGAGAAAGGTTAATTCTTCTCACAAATACTTGCAGTAGGCGAAGTCAAGAATTTGGTATAGTATATAAAGACAAACTCCTCCAAAACCATTCTCTTTGACAGCCAGAATGAACACAAAGTCTTACTGAAATTCACCAAGATAAACAGACCACGCAACTTAGAACTTTCCAGCATTAGCCTTTTCCACGTTCTGATGAGTCTTTCCTTTTTTTTCCCTTACAATAAGTCTTCAAGGACTAAGATATCCCACACTATTAAATCTCTGATCCATGTCATCTCATTTACTTGGTACACTCTACTGAAAAATAATGGACCCCTTGATAAAGATCAAAAACACTATTTCAGGTCAGTCATGGGGGGTTTGCAGCAAAGACAAAAAAAACAAATTAGGAGAAAGTAATTTTAACTCTAGCCAAGTCACGACTGCAGCTGCTGTATAATATGATCTATCACCCCCTCCTTTCTTTGCCCACTCAACTGAACAGATAAACTAAGCTATTCATTTACCTAGTCATGACTCCAAAAATTGGAAGCCCAAACTGCTGCTTCAACTGTAGTTTTGATGCGGTGAAGCAGACAAGTTCTGGTCAGAAGAGTCATCAGCTTTTAAAAATAATGATCAGGATGTCAAGCTGCATCTGTCATAAAAATATGGGTGGTTTTTGACATGTTCTTTTGAAAAATCATTTTGATTTCAAAAAGCTGTTCTACAGCTCGAGCAGCATTTGAAATTCTCAGTCCTCTTGAGCTTCCATCAGGCTGTCAGAAACGAGAAGCATTTATCCCTGAAAATTCTTAGCTCGGTATGAAATATTGAAAAGGTGATGTGGGGCCAAGCTGGTGATCTACATTCCAGCATTCCTGGAGTAACAACACAGGGGAGAGACAGTGGACAGATGAGCAGGAAGAGAGACCAGAGTCATTAGATGAAAGGAATAAAAAAGTTATGAAGAAAAATAGGGAAGAAAGAGATGTCTGCTTGGTAAACTAGACAGGTAACGGGAAAGGGGTGAAAATGGAGGAAAGAGAAGTGGAAAGGCCAAAAAAGCAGAAAGTATTGAGGGAATATCCTGGGAATAAAGTGTTCTGGCAGTAGGGGCAAAACTGAGGACTGCACATCAGGTTGAAGGTCTCAGCCATTAGGAGGAAGAAACTTGAGAATTCAATGACCAAGATCAAAATATGAGATAAAAGGAAGGGATTTATCCTTATGTGGCCCTTGCAGAATATTTCTATTTCAGTACAGTGTTGTTATTCTGCATCTACAAGAGAAAGCTGGCATGATTTCCTTCCCCAAACTCCACTGAGCTGACAGACACTGCAGCTTCAAATAATTACTTTAGTATGCTTCATGGGGCTGATTTTTTTCCATGATACAAGATGCTGTGAAGCAAATCCCTATGATACTTTCCTATGGAGGCTCAGGAACTGATTAGGGACCTTAATTTTGGGAATTTATTAATCACTGCCTTGAAGACTAATTTTCATGGGAAACACAAATAACTTGGCTGTTCTGTATTTTCCCCATTCTGTCCTTTAAAAATATTACACAGTGCTTCTTAGGCCACTTTGGGTATGAATTTTATGGCTGGTAATGTGATTTGTAGGTATTTCTGGGTTTGAATGTTGGAATTATGAAATTCCATAGAAAATTGGTTATTAATTAAAAAATAGAGAGGGCCTATAGTAGTACACAGCTGCTTTTTCTAGCCCCTTCCATTTCAAACAGCTGCAGCACTCTGCAACAAACCAGGAGCCCAGTTTTAGATTCTGGGTTGCTAATTAGTTATTATCTTTTATAGCTTTAATCAATGAACTGCTAAAGCTAAACCAGAGCAGTGTCCTCTGCTGTTATTTGTAAATTAACCTTTAACAGTCTCCAAGAAACAGCTCCTTCAGCCTTTGCACATTCTTTGCAGTGACTGCTTGATGAGTCTTAATCAGACTCTTTTTCAGTAGATGAGGAAGGTCACTTGAAAAAGGTGAACAGAAACTCACTGACATTTAGGAAAAAATTGTCCTCCACTTACAGCCACAGTGTGAAGCTATATCCTATGAAATACATTATAACTCAGGTCTCATCACTCTCTAACTTAATTTCTTAGGCTCTTTCTCTTTAAACTGAATTTTTAGAAGACCAATTCAGAATCCAAGAGCCTTATGACAGATCTGTGGGACCCTGTGAGCTTTCCCTGGAGCATAGTGCCTGCCTGATTTCAAGGCATTTCACCATCTGTTGCGATGGTGAGAGTCAATCTCAACTAAGTATTATTCATTCCTTCAGTGCTGGTGTTACCTGGATTCAAAGATGGAGACAGATCAAATGATTATTCCACGAAAAGAACAACTATCTGCAATGCAGCTTTCTGTCCCACTCATCACAATCTATTACCCAGCCTCAGTGGGCAACCTCAGCCAATCTTCTTTCCAATGACCTATGCTCAGTAGTCACTTAAAAATCCATGCTGTGCCATTCCCAGTGCTATCTGCCTCCTGTAGACCTTCTAATGTATTTTCCAATTGGTTCTCCCTCTACCAGATCTTTCTATGCTCATCTTCCTGTTACAAGATGTTTCCTGATGTCTCCTCTCACGCCCTTAGATTTCTCTGCTCAGATCCCTCCTGCTACACTAACACACTATTTCTTATCTGGGCCCTTCTCACAGTTTCATTGGAACAAAGTATCTCTTCCAGATACAATATTCTAATTCGAGTAGAATTTACATGCTTGACATCCAAATCAGTGTGTGAAACACAGAATTGTGCATGTCACAACTTACACTAGATAATTATTAAAATTTATTTCCCTGTCAAGGCAATCGTGGACGTTTTTCTTAAAATCCACACAGGAACTCCTTTCCTTTCTTCAAAGCTTTCCCACAGTCATTTTGTTCATAACACTCTACCCCAAACCAGCAGCAGAAAACCCACCAGAAAGACTGACTTTACCTTTCAAATAACTTTGCTTATTTGCCATAATTACAGTTGCTTCACATTCAATTTTCAGTTTTCATCACTTATTCTACACCTCATGCCCCATCAATGGACCTCATCTGCATTCCAGCTGGTTGCAGCAGGAACCATCCTCTGAGAGCACATAAATCTCTTTCAGAGCAAATGTGGTTTGCAGCATAAATCCACGGCAATCTGACAATATAGAGGCACGGAATATCCCTTCCTAGCATGGCATGTGTGAAAAGGCCACAGTTAGGCAGGAGGTAAAGAACAGCAGGAAGAACTGAATAAAACCAGGAAAGCTGGGAGAAACGCTAAACTTTAGAGGATAAATGTTTAAAGATTCAGACTCGGGATGATGGGATGCAGGGAGCTCTAAATATGTATAAATACTCTCTCTCTACGTAAGCATATATATACATGTGTGTGTGTGTATGTGTATATATATATATAAAAATTACAGATATACTTAGAAAAATGTTACCACTGCACAGTCAGAAGTACAAATTGGTGTATTTTAGGATGGCATTTGCCTAGGCAACCTTAATTCAATCCCTTGTGCATATTTGTGAGGCTAGACACTGAAATTCTTATTTCCTTGAAGTCAATGGGTTATTTGCCATGGACTTCAGAGATGCAAGTTATTTCACCCATAGCTTCACCTACACACACATTTCAGATGCAGATTTTATCATGAGATCCTTTCCTCTTTTGTTTACAGAGCTGTCTGAATGGAAGCATTTTATTTTCCCCTCTCCAAACAGTGGTGTGTGGCCCAGTGCCTTATTTACTGCACACCTCTAAAGCCTACATTAAATACAGGATTTGAAATTTCTCATGGCTGTTTTTCATCACAAAACCTTGTTATACTCCTGAGTCTTACATGTGCTATGAAAGCATCTTTAGACTATTTTGTGAAGCACTTGCATTACTGCTTCTGTATTGTAGGTTGGAACCAGGAGCAAAGATTTGCTAAAGCTCACTACTCTAAGTTCTGAATTATGCATAGTTTTGATTTATTCAGAAATCTTTCGTGGTTTATGTCTAGAGTTTCTTTTCATCTTAGTTTCTGTTACAAGCTCCCACCATTTCTGCAAATTAAGCTCCATTTATTCTGAGTTAGGTAAACAAAAAAAAAGTTCACTCAGAATAGTGGTCACCTATAAAAAGCCCGATAGAATTGCCAAAATTGTTGAAGGATATAGAGCAAAAATCAGAAATCTATCTGCATTCCCTGGACTCACTATATAGCCTGTGGGGGACAAACAAGATGCCCTGAGAGCAAAATTCTATGTCAGAGGGAGTTTGAGCCTTCTTGTCCCACCTCACCTGGAAGTTTCCTGACTACAAACCTACAAACTATTGGATTGGTGAATAAGAAAATGCAAAGACAATTAAAAAATATGATGAAAATTCACTGTCCCTTGCATGGGTGAACTCTGAAATAAAATCAACAGGAGTGCCGACAGTCAAATGAAGACCAGGCTTTGCTTGGGCTACACATATTTGCTGAAAAACATGGGATGTTTGAGTTCAGCTGTGAAAAAGGAATTAAAGATTTACTGATTTAATCATTGATTTGCTCATCCTTCTGAAAGTGGTTCTATGACATCATCTTTGAATGCTCTCTCTCAGAAGCATTTTATCTGTGGCTTTTCTGGATTGTTAAAGGAAAATGAATAGTTTAGTGACAAACTGATTTGGATTTATTGACTAAACCAACTGCAAGGAGGGTGTGTGCACAGAGCAGACTTCGAAGTGGTTTCTAGTAATCAGAATTAGGGACTTGCAGCTGCCTCCATGTGCTGATGACAACAGAGACAACAAACAGCTTATCTAGGAGTTGATCTGGACCAGGGGTGCTCCATTCACATGCAAATGTATGTCCAAAGCAAATGCACTTGTTGACACAATCGACTGTAATTGACCCTTAATGAGTTAAATCTCTTCTGAAAAGCCTCACTCGAGTGTGTTAAAAAATAGTACAAGTCTTGAATCTAAGCCAAAAAAAAAAAAAAAAAGAAAGAAGCTCTGAAAGACATATTTGTGGGAAACCTCAGATAGGAATTTAAAGCAGTGGTAGTAATTTCCTAAAACTGTGATGTATTGAGGCTAGGAATGCTAGCACAATCATTAATTCTGAGATCTCCCTATGAATCATGTTTGTTATTAAAGATCAGGGATATCTGTAGCTTTTGCTTACACAGGGTGGAGAAAAATATTCCCTGAAACCCACTACAAAACCAAACCAAACCAAACACAAACAAACAAACAAACAAAAGGCCTAATTAATGTTATGTCAGGGTCACTAAGCCCTTGGGAGAGTCCTCATTACTCAAGTCCCTCACTGCATCCTCATGAAGGAAGGAGCAATAGGAGCCAAGGGTTACTACTGGTCCTCAAACAAAGAGATCTTCAGGTTCAAAGTGAACCTAAAATGATAACCCCCCAAAAAATAATAGCAGGGAGGAGTCCAAATAGTGGACCAGGGCTCTGGGACCCAAATGCCAACGGGCCTCTTGAGAAGACAGGACCATCCTACCCTTTGCATTTACATTGAGAGACTTAGAAATCTGTAGTACCAGCGAGGAAACATCTGGGAGAATATTTGCATCCATACTGAGCTTGCTATAAGGTAATGCCCTAAGTGCTCAGCCAAGGATGATTAGTGCAGCTGAAGCCTGAGGGAACCCCTTGCAAAGGTTAGGGTGTACTTGTGGTGACATTTTCAAATGCAAGCTCAACAGTCACACGCCCTTCATAACGTGCACAGGCTGTGTCTTGCTCCAAAGTCTGCAGCAGAAGAAAGGGCACACAAACCCCAGGTAATTATAGCCTAGGGACCCATTATATATGAAATTAATTTTCAAATCTGCTTCTGCAAACAACCCTTCTGCAACACCACTGCAGGTTTTGCTGGGCACCGTTAATTTGCTGATGTTGTAACTGTGATTGCAAATCCTGATGTTGCTCCTCAGCTTTTTACCCAGGTAAAATTCCCATTGAAGATGAAACAAAAGTTTGCACACACACACAAAAAAAAAAAAAAAAAAAAAAAAAAAAAAAAAAAAAAAAAAAAAAAAAAAAAAAAAGGAAAAAAAGAAAAAAAAAAAAGGATTAAATAAAGCATCTCTCACATCTTTTCTGCTAGAGATTCCACTTGCCAGCATTTAAGCTGCCTCTGTGATATGAGCATGGCTCCTCACTTGAAGTTTGGACTGATAATGCTCACAGAGCTGCCTGCCATACAGGGCTCAGCAACCTATGCAGGGCATCCACTAAGTTTACAGTTTAATTTGGACATGACTGAAACCACTTACCACACCAGTGATTGGCTACTACTGTGTCTCTATGTTATTCCTGCTATGACATAAAAAATGAGAATATTTTACTGCCTTCCCTGCAAAAGATACCTGTTTTTTTCCTCTAAACTCAATGAAGATTTTCTACCGATTCTTATTGACCTTATTGAGTCATCAATCAGCGACTGAGTAAATGAAGGTACATTCTAAAATATGAGTTTTGTCATTCAATTTGTTAAACAAATAACAGTTTAGGTTCCATCATTGTGTATTATGGAATGAAAATAGCTAGCAAAAAAAAATTAGGTCTCATTTCCCCACAGAAAATGAAAATGAGAAGAGACATTCAAAGAGACTTACTGGGTTTGTAAAAATAACAAAAGGAAGGCTGATAAGCTCCTACCCCAGTTTTGCTGTTCTTTTGAAATGGAGGGCAAATCAGCTCTAGAATACACACACCTGAATACACACATCAGAACTGAACCATTATTCCATTATTCCATTACACAAACCAGTAACCTCCAAAGGCAGGGTCAAAGCTGGGATCAAGGATTCTTATCTCCAGTGCTCAACCGAGACTGAGCAAAGCAAAAGATGCATTTTATGCTTTACTGTTCCACTCTATTTAGATTCCACAGATTAATCTACAACAACTTCACTCCGAGGCACAAAATACAGGGAAAACTAAGATTGGGAGCATTAGGAGGTCAACTGCATCAACATAAGCTCTTCACAGATATTCTGGATTTTCACACCCTTACCTCCTGTAGCACTGGAGACTGTTGGCCACTGCTGATCAGGCCCTCCTGGTCCACCACGCAGGACTGCTGCCTCCTCCATATGGACAGCACTGGATAAGCACAGATCACAGTTAGATTGCACAGTTCCTGCCCTTTAAAGCATTTCCCTTTCTCTCTGCTCTTCAAAGTTCACAACTATTTGTCAGTGTGCAACAGCTGCTACAGATGGTAGAAAACTCTGCTGGAGCACAGGAGAACCAGCGGTTTTGACTTGCAAAAAATAACCTTTGATTATTTACTAAAACCCAGTTGTGGCACAACCTATAAAACAAACAAACCTGCAGGATATTTTGCTCTCATTGACTGGGAATCTCTAATAAAGAAGTTACACACCTTTGCTGTTATGATGTATTAGCATTAATATTTACTAAAATGATAAAAAGTTGGTGGAGTTGGTTCTGAGCCTCTGCCTTTATGCTATTTTAACAGATTCCACCTTCCTGGAAGGAAAGAAAGGAAGAAAAATACATTTGCTCAAATGCAGAAACTATTACAGCAAATTTTACAGTGTCACATCGTGGGCACACGCAAGCACCAATTTTCACCTTACATGGAAGGAAAAGAAAAAATCTGCTACTTTTAATGCAAAACTAGGCATGTATTTATATGCAGTTCCTTAGAGAGACAGGATTCAGTGACTGTGTCTCTGCCTCTGCTCATCTGCTTTCCAGCTCCCTTCCACACTCCCAGCTGAACTTCATGGGCAGTGTCAACCAAATGTGGCAGATCCTAAGGGTCCTACAGATACTAAATTTCCACACATCTTATGAAAAAAATCAGCATTTTATCAGCTGGGCAAGGCACACAGGCTCAGAACCTGAGATTTCAGGCACGGGTGGGGGCTGCTGATGTAAGAGAACAGAGGAACACACATGATTTCCCAGAGAGCCTCCATTAGCTGTCCTGCTTGCAGGATTAATTGCTTTAAATAAGCTCTGACTTTTCATTAATTTTTCAAGTAACTTCAGCCAAGATCTTGAACTCTGTATAGAAAGGAATGTGGATCCACAGGATCATGTTGGGAATACACAAGAGCATGCCTGACTCAGGACCAGAGATAGGCTCAGATAGGCAGAATTCCTGCTTCAGGATCCTGCTCCCCAGACTGTTTATTCATTTCTGCAGTAAGCAGTCAGGGATTCCAAAAAAAAATAATAATAAAAAAATTGAAAGTCACAGAAAGAACATAAAAGAAAGCAAGCAGTTTTCCCAACAGGCCACTGAGTCAAGCTTGCTCTGCCTTCTTTTCCTTCTGGTCCCCGAGGTTTAGATTCCTTTGTACAAAGCAGCTCAGAGTCAGCTGGGAGTCACTCTGTGCCCTTCCCCACATGAAGCACAGTATGACTGAATTTAAAATTTCAGCTCTATGAAAACTCTTCACCCTCGTGGATAATGGATAAAGGTGATGCCTAGAGTCCCATTGCACCAACAATTTTTGGAAAAGCAAACCATCCTCCGCTTTGTAATGCCACTAGAAACTACTGCAGCCTTATGTTTGCACCTGAACCTGTACAGCAGTCTTATTAATCACATCAGCTTACACCTGAATATAAAATCAGTTTTCTAATCTGCTCAGGGAAAGCAAAAATACTGTTTGATTTAGGATCTACAAAACCAACTTTATTAGAATTCTCTTTTTCCAGGTGTACTTAGTAGCAAATTATAGCAGAGACTGCTTGTGATATTAGCCAGCGGATTTTCAAAGATGTCTAAAGAGATTTCGACAAAAGCCTCACTTACTTCTCTGAAAATCCATCTCATATCTTCAAGAAGCCCTTTCAACTATATTAATCTTCTTGATTGCACCATGTGGTTAACAAACCTGCTGCAGGAGCAGCTACTTTTATGGTAATGAGTAACAAGAAAATGGAAATCGCAGCGGTGCTGCAGACTGCCTATTGAAACATCAGCACTGATGATTACAGGCGGCATTAAAATAAACAAAAAGTATATAATCACAATTACATGATTTGATAACAGGAACAATTATGCCTTGACAATCAATGTATACAAAGGCAGGAGGCAAAATAAAAATAAAAAAGCACAGATCTACAGTTCTGCAACAACAGCATAAGATGCAAGTCAGACTGACACCGTAGCACTTGGAGATTGGAAGTGACAGCGGCAGAACTCATGTGCTTTCCATCTCAGCATGGATAACATCAGTCTGGGGAATCAGAGGAA
The DNA here is from genome assembly GCF_003031625.1 of Empidonax traillii. Classification (NCBI taxonomy): domain Eukaryota; kingdom Metazoa; phylum Chordata; class Aves; order Passeriformes; family Tyrannidae; genus Empidonax; species Empidonax traillii. Next base: position 86,010 of record NW_020956516.1, read on the forward strand.
CCAGAGTTTGCCTTTTTCACAGAGGACAAAGACAGAACTCCCCCTCACTGGAGAACCACCACACGTACCTTTGCATTCCTGCCCTCAGAGATGCAGAATAGCGCCAGTCCGGGTTGGGGTGTTTTGGCTGGAGAAACAAAAGCCCAGGATAACTCTGTTAATGTCAGTTAAACACGCTAAAAAGCATATGCATCTGGCTAATTTTGTCAGGAAACTCTGTGTGGGTCTACTCAATTTTTATGAACTGCCAAATCTTTCTATAAATCTAAAGAACCTTTCAAATGGGCACACAGGGAGCACCTCTGTAATAAGCTTGTTTGAATGCCAGGGCCTTGGGCTAGAGATGATCTCTGTGGAACATTTAATGCTGGAAACTGGTGGGCAGTTATTTCATACATTCATCAACATTTTGGGCATAGGATAAAAAAACCAACATCATAAATCCAGAAAACACATTGTTTGTTTACCTGATAAACCGAGGGCACTCAAACTCCTGCACTGAGTAGCATCTGCTTAAGGGTGGGTAAATGCAGCCCCTCACAAAGGGCACATGTGGGGCAGTGTCTGCTGTGAGGTGCCTGCTAGAATTCAGAGGACTGCAGAGGACTGTACTGGATGGTGTCAGATTTGCAGACTGCAGCAAGTCTTTTATTAGAGGCATGTTCTTCCATAATACCAAAACCTACTAGATTCTCCATATTCATGAGAGGGCACAAGAGGTAGAAGGGGAAAACAGCCAGCAATACCCTTTGACCAAAAAACTTCAGAATATGCTGATGTGCTGCAGAGTGACTTGCTAAACAAGGAGATAATTAAGAAATCCTCTGTTGATCAAGAATTGCTCCAGAAAAATCTTGTTCATATTGTCAGGAGACCATCACATGCTGGATCCTTAAAATTAAGCCCTAAGGACATAGAAAGGTTATTTCTCAGGATGCTCAAAACCTTATTCTGTAGGTGATATCCCACTCAGTGCTTAAGTGCAGGCACTGGAATTCAAAGACAGAACTTAAGTCCAGAAACATAATGGACTACATTCATTCCTGATGTGTCTTGCACAGTGCCAAGCACACAAATAATATATGACAGTAATGGTTTAATTCTCTTCAAATTATTGGAGGCAGATCAGAAATGAATTTGGCCCCATTACTCGAAAGAGAAAAAGAAAGTGTTGAATGTTGTGAATTATTTAAAGCCAACTCTGTCTTTCCTCTTGAGGTTCAGGGTATGCTCTTCCCTGGATCAATAGGTTTTATTCAAACAAAAATGGAGCAATTACAACTTACAGGATCACTCTATCACCAACCTTCCCAGGCCCAACATCACTCAAGAGTGAGATGCTCTTGGATGATGCACATACTCATATTCTTTATGGTCTGAGTTACACAAAAGGGAGGAGTCTGCTATTTGCAACCAAGTATTAAACATCTGTGCTAGCAATTTCCTTCCCATTTAGCCCCCTGTTCTCTGCCATGCTCAGGTTCTGCTGAGTTTAGCAGAAAGTGTTTGACAAGAAGCCCATTATGCATGGTTCTGGTATTTTCTGATTAATTCCACTTTGGCACCAGTCCCAGGGATGTCAAAGCAAGTCTGAAGTCAACCATGTAGTAACAGTCAATGAAAGAGGATAGAGAACCACCCATACTGATCAGATCCTCTCCTGAGCTTGCCTTCCTTGAGTATGAAGGGTGCTGACACCAGAAGAATTGGCTTTTCTTCTGCTGGGGATTTTTTGTAGCAGGGGAACTGCTGGACTGAAGGAAAGCCCCTTTGTTCCATTTTGCAATTTGAGAGGTGCAGGTTACTAATTCATACAGGCTTGTAGGCAGTGTGAGGAGGAGGAGGAATATTACCACAGTCCCAGGCAAAACACAGAGGACGTGAGATTACATCAAATCACGGGAAAAGTCTGACACAGGTTGGGTAGAAGTGAGAAAAGAGGAAAACGGCCGCTCACTCTCAGTATATAGATTTTTGGTTTTCAGCTGAGAGCTTCCCAGCTCTTGGCTTGAAGACAAAAATCTATTTTCTGTTTGCAGTGGGAACTTTCAGACACCGGATCATAAATGGGTCATGATGGCAGGAGAAACTCATCAGTGAGAAATTCATCATTTATCCACTTCACATGTGTGGGGCAAGACTCCTCATATAAGAGAGAAACAGCAATTAGGAGACTGTGGTATTTTCCAGGACTACTATCCAGAAGCTGTGGCATCTTGTAGCTACTCCCAAACAGTTCTCTCTTTGCTGTGACCTCAGGGAGGGCTGTAGTGCTGCTCCCAGGGGAGCAGAAGAAGAAAAGAGGGGGCAGGATGGGAAAAACATACTCTGGAGGAAGAAAGGTCTATTGCCACAGTTGACTGTCAGGGCTGGTTTTTAACTGTGAAAAGAAAACAGTGACTTCTTTCTGAAGTCATTGCATGAAGAACAGGAGCACGAGGCAGTTGGGCACCAGTCTGCCTTTGTGCAGACCTGCTTTCACCCAGTTTTACCCTGTGCTCACTGTTTGACTGGGTATTCCAGAGCTCAGCAAGGGACACATTTGTCCCACAGGTCAATGTCCCTCAACTGTCAAAATCAGTGAAATTTCTGTTTTGTCAGCATAATTGGATTCCCCTTTTGTTGTGCTATGGAGTGTAACGCTTTCAGAGCCCCTGGTCATAAGAGAAAAGTTGTTTCAACACATCTCTAAATGAGACTGGGATATAAAAGCAAAAAAGCATGACCAGTAATAGAAGTCCAGCAAAGCAGAAGCAGCAAACCTGCTCAGTAATATCTTTCCCAAGCTCAGATGTATTGATTCTTATAGATCCACCAGCAATTCAGAGTCTGAATGCTTGGACTGGCTTATACCTCTGGCTATGAACAGTCCACCTTTACCACACCATCCCCTGAAACCTGCCACGTGCCCATCTGTCCCACAGCACACAGTCCTGTGCCGTGACATAACAGGGCTCAGCAGAGCTGATTCCTCAGGCAGTCCCAGGGGACTGCACAGCAGCTCTCAGTGGGCAAAGCCCCATCACACACTTGGCTGTGAGATCTGCAGCTGGGTCAGAAACCAACACCACCAGGACAAGGCACAGTGGACAAGGAAGTGTGAGCACAGAGAGGAAGCACAAAGAAGAACAGAGGCTCTGAAGGTCTCCAGATCCTTCCCACTTGTATATCCCCACAACTTTACTATGTTGCACAATGCTGACGAAGACAATATTGTTCCTTTTACTGCCCCACCTCCCAACTCATCACAAGACCCTGCTTACCACAATTCAGCACATTTCTTCTAACTTAAAGGTAATTTCAGCTCGCCATGTCCCTCTGAGATCTCTGAAGGTCATGTAGCAAGTCCAGTGGTCCTGTCAATACCCCTCATCAGTGAAGGTGAGAAAAATCCCATGATCCAGCATGGAAATAATCAGCCATTTCTCCCATCGCCTCCTTTTTCTGACTCAGTGATAGCACACACGATCACAGTGTGAGAACAGTCAAAAATCTACCCAGGAGCTATAGAAGTGGTTGTCACCACACCAAGTGAACATCTCATGCCATCAGTTTGCTCCTGCTTGTTCTTCCAGGCACCAGGGTTACATTCTGCCAACCACACAACCACAAGCATTAATGCCACTAGTCATAAACAACCAACCCTGTTAGGAAGTCTGGCAAGGTAAGTGAATGCATAATATAAAATATCACCTTAAAAGTCACCTTAAAAGCAGAAAACCTCATGCAAAATGTCACACACTTGTTTTCAAACGGGTTAACTGAAGAATCATATCACTGGTTTGTGGAGAATCAATTTAGTTGAAACTATATTGTTACCAACATTATGCTCAGTTCTTTTTTTAGGTGCTGCTTCAACACAGTAGGAATTTGTCCCTGGGAGGGGGGCAATTTCTAAATTCTTTAAATGTTGTTCTGATATGGGATTCAAGTAAATCAATGCAAATGCTACCTTTCACTTCAGTGCTTGCTAGAAAAAAACCTCTTTGAGGTAGAGAAATGTGAATCAAACATTTACAAACAGTTACCAGATGCTGAGATTGTTAAAAACATCCCACTCCACATCCATTCCTACACAAATGCACAAGAGAATGACATGAGGTATATTTATCGAATATATCCACTTTGAAGCAACAAAAAAAGCCTTTCAGAACTCTTGACCACATAAGGCTCTGCTTATTTTCCAGTGAGACAGTGCTGACAGATGTGAGGAAATAGAGGCTTTTATTCCTGCCTTCCTTTTATAAATGTTTAAAATTAATTTGGTAAAGAGAACAAACTATTTGAACACGTGTTTATCGCAAAAGAACTCACAAAGGAAACCGGAAAAGAAGCCCAGGAAGATTTTTCTTCCTGGCAATGTTCATTTTCATTCCTAACTCTGAGAAAACTGAGGTGAAGGAAACAGGCAAATGCTTCTGTAAAGTATATTTAATGAGTTCCAAGAGAAGTAAAACACCTCTGCTTAATCATGGGTGGAAATTTCTGCTGGCACAGCAGTAAACATCAAGGGTCTGACTGCCCTGAAGAGCACAGAGCACTGTCCCTGCTTAGCAGAGCAGGTTCAGACACTGCCACTAAGCAAAAGAACAAACATTTATAGTTAACCTTTTCAATGTCACTGTGGCTGGAGAATTTCTTAAAGGCTTAAGTTCTTGAACCGAGATTGTAAGATATTCCACCATTAATACCCTTAAATCCTCTGAGAGAAGTCTCTTGGAAGGACTGCTACAAACAATGCTGTGGGTGCACTGGGTTTAGACACTTCAAAATATGCTTGCATTTAAAGCAGTATCAAGATGTGTTCAACTCAAATGTTGACTGGATTTTTTTTCCATGTGTTTAGCAAGCTGGTTTTGAAGTAAAAAAGGAAAGAAAAAGAGCTGAAACCACAGCAAACACCTGTAAAACTCCAGTGAATCCCTGGGTCTTACCAGCACTGATATGCAGCTCTTTTTCACTTTCTTTAAAAGTGTCCACAGAGCAACATGAAAGTTTATTTCTGGACTCCACGTGAAATATCCTATTTTGTCAGCCACATGACACTACACACAAAAAAGATACAACTAAATGTATAATATAAAAAGTTTATATCTAGCATCCAGACAGCCTGCTCATCATTAGGAATGTGCCAGGCTGCCTTCTGGGACAGAAAATTCTTGTTAAAACATGTTGGTTTGATTGTTATTTCCTGCACTGAAGGAACAAAAGTCGTCATGAGATGCAAGACATAAAGAATGAGCTTAACTGCACAGGATGTAAGAACAAGACAGAAAAGATGAAAACATAAAGGAAGGACCAGACACTACCCAGACATCATTCAGCATCTTCACAGGGATATGAGGAAACAGACTCCAGATTAAAGCACTGAAACCCTTCCTGAAAATGAGAGCTCATGGCTGCAGCAGGGCCCAGTAATAAAATCACATCTTCACACCCCCCCCCTTCACAGCTCTGTGCACTCCCCTTCCGAAGGGCAGGAATCCAGGCTGCCCATAACTTCACACCACGCCAGAAATGAAGCCACAGTATTTTTCCATCCCTGTATTTTGCCTGCACTGCCTGCCTGGTCCCCCCGCAGTAGTTATCTGATGAGAGAGCAATACCCATTAACCCTGCATCACTGATCCTTATCACCAGCCTCCTGCCAGCAATAAAGTGTCCAAGGTTTTCTGTGCAGCTGCATTAGTACAGTCCTTCTTTTACAAAATGCTCCTGGTTTGAGTTGTACTTATAAACCTCTAAAGGACTGTACAGGTAAGCAGGGTGAACACAGGAGCGGAGCTTCGCTTGCAGAAATAAGCTCCCATTCCACCATCACAATACCAGCTGAAAAAAAGGGATAGTCACACAGGAGTCTGAGCTTCCCCAGGTACAAAAAATTCCCTACCTAAACTTACTGCACTTGATTTTCCCTTCTACTGCATCCTTCTAATGACCCAATAAAGTCAGCCACAACTTCCTGTAATTCTTAGCATCTTTGACCTTACCAGTAAATATAAAAAGGAATAAGACCTTATTGCCCAGATTGTTACTGAGATGAATCCCAAATAACTTTAGAATATTTTTCTTCTCACTGCAGAAACAACCTTTCAAAAATATTAGCCTTTCTGAAAACCTATGCACTATTTGCACACATAGAAAACCCATTCACCTGGACCCATCCTCATTACTGAACAACCAAGAAAAAAACCACATTTCCAAAACCTGTGGCTAGGAGAAACACAGAAGACTTGTTCACATTATCCAAAAGTTATATAGAGATCAGAGATTAACTTTCTAAATCAACATAAGGACAATGATGCCTGATTTTAAGCTTCACAGGTGAAAGCACCAGCTTTTTAAGGCTGATTTAAAGTTCACTTTAACTAGAGAGAGAAACACAGCTCTCTAAAGGTCTAATAATACAAAGAGCATTATCCTTAAAAAGGAGAATTCAGTGTTGCTAAGCAATTGATGGCATCTTCAGTGCAAATGCTGAGCTCGAAGCAAGGGAAAGACACAATTTTTAGTATGTAATTAGCTAGGAACTAGCAATTAGTGAATGCCATTACATTTGCCCATTTTCTCATGCACACACAGTACTGATACATCTTCACGGAATGTCCTACCACGGGACAGAGAAGCAGCAGAGACCTAAGAAAAGAATTTATGATAAATAGGACTTGTAAAAACTTCACCTCTGTTTAAATCATACAGAACCACTTTAATAATTGATTTCTCTTTTGGATCATAACTTCACACAGGCAGCATTCATTAGTTTGCTCTATATCTCTCTCTACTTTTGCACTCCAAGTTTGGCCTGGCTTTGCTGCCACTGCCTAATCTGTACTGGTAATCAAAACCTGCTAATTCATTGCATTCAGTGGAGTGATTCCCAAAATGTGACAGCAATCTGTTTGTTAAGCTAATTTCCTTGGTCTTGCATCAAAAGTGGAGCCCTTTTTAGTTATTGTTTCTCTTTCCCGTTCCCCCTTTCCCCTCTGAAAATCAGATGTAGAGTGTATATTTTGCTTTTTGATTCTTCAGCGTGCATGTTTATAGAGCATGTCTCATATCCTCTCCTACATCAAACAGATTCCAGGAGTTATATTACACTCAGAAAAATTAGGGTACCAAAACTGTGCAAAGAGAAAAAAAATACTTCTTCCGTGCCCTGTCACCGTGATTTACAGAAAACACTGCATTAATTTTAAATGCAATAATGTTGAATGGATGATCATTACTCTCTAAAAGCATTTTTATGGAAGACTTGCTAGACCTTCAGATTTGGGCATCTTTGCATAACTAAACAGTCACAAAAGATGCTAAAACCTTCATATGTGGATAAGTAGGAAGAAATAAATAAATGAGTTCTATTTCCACGGCAAGAATACACAAGTCAGGCTCCTTTCTATCCCACCAATTATTTCCCTACCTTTCCCAGCTCTGCAGGCATAGCACACCTTAATATATGAACTGCCACAACTGTAGGGTACAAACAACACACAGTAATTGCAATATTTTCCTTTTGTGAACCAGAATTAGTCTCTCCTGTGAGTGCTTCTGAGTTCAGCCCCAATATGTGCAGAAAGGAAACTGCACAGATCATGCAAACCACACACCAACTGCAGGCTGCCTGCACGCCAGAATAAAGCAACCATTAATTCTTCACTGTGGGAAAATATCGCAAAGGTTAATACACGGCTGGTCAAACCATAGGTATTAAACAATTTTCAATAGCAACCCAGCAGGCTGGAAGTTGTCACTCTTTAACTTAATGATGGCAACTTGCTGTAAGTCTCTACAAAGATGTCACTGGGGTTGCCACTGGCCAGAAAGCACGAAATGCAGCATTGGTAAGAACAAACATAATCAAAGGAGGATCTGCAGTTTTCAGACAAGTAAAATATGCCCATATTATTGTAATGATCTAAATTCAACAGCTTTGTTTAGGTATGAAATCAGCGAAGCAGCGAACATTTGTAACTGCCATAATGTAACCTTTTGATTTCCAGGCTAACCATTGACTTTCACCATTTCATTCCTGCAACATTAGTTTTAGCATTAAAACTTTAAGACCTCATGTGCCTCTCTCTAGCACTCTGGGGCAGCAGGCAATTTCAGATCTGTAAGAGAGAAGGGAAGGACGCAATACTTGGTACAGCGTATGCTGCAAAAACGAGGTGAACCTCCAACAACTGATGCATATCCTGAACTTACCAACCGGACCCTAAAAGTCTCAGTATTTACCTAGAAACAAAATGCATCGCACAAATTAGATTCACTACAACCAAGTTTCATAGCTGGGTGTCAGTGAGCCCCAGAGGGAATATGCTCCATCTGAGTTTTCCATTTGGAGCCTGCACTCGAGTACAGATCTGCTCAGAGCACCGTGCAGACCATTTGCCAGAGCAGCCTCACCTCATTAGGAGTAATGGAGTCATTTCTAAGTATGATCAGGTTTTGTGCACTCTGCCCACTTTGTCCTGTCAGATGCCTCTCAGTCATCACTGCAGAGGGACCAGTGGTTCCTGTTGGGCCACAGGTATTGTAAAACATGAAAGTGTCACTTCCTGATCCTGCAGTCAGGCATGCCTTGTAGCAGTAGGTCTTGGTGAGAGACCCATTGCCCCTCACTTCAATGAAATGGGGTTGTACTTTTAAACCTGGGGGCAGCCTGGCATCAATGTTGTTGTTGGCCTGCTTGTACAATTCAGCAGTGTTCCGTTCTCTGACCCCACAGGACCCTGCACAGCAGGAGCACCCATACAGACTGTATCTGTAGCACTTGATAATAGTAAGCCCAACGATTGTGAAAAGGAAAACGAAGGAGATGGCGCTCAAAGCGATAATGAGATAAAGAGTCATCTCTGAGTAATTGCTCGGACTTTTAAAGTGTCTTCTTCTATCAGGGATGATTTTGGAAACTCTGTCCACCACGGCAACAGTGATGGATACTGATGAGGACATCGGTGGCTCTCCATTGTCTCTGACCTCCACCGTCAGGTTGAAAGTAGGTGCGGTGTCCTCCCCCAGTTTGCGAGTAGTCCTAATCTCCCCAGTATGGAGCTCTATCCTGAACAAACCCGGATCTGAGGTTTGCACCAGGTAGAAGAACAACCAGGCATTTTGTCCTGAGTCTCCATCAATGGCTATAATTTTGGTTACCAAATATCCAGCGTATGCCGAGCGTGGGATCATCTCCAGGGCAGCTGAAGTGTTGGTTGAGGTAGGATACAGAATCTGTGGAGCATGGTCATTCTCATCCACCACGTAGATGTAGACAGTGACAGTGCTGCTCAGTCGTGGGCTCCCGGCATCCTGAGCCTGGACAACCACCTGGAATTCCCTTAGTGTCTCATAGTCAAAGGACCTGACAGCATACATGTTGCCACTATCGGATTTAATGGAGACATAGGAAGCAACAGGTAGCCCTTCAATCTCCCCATCTAGTAGAGAATAGGACACATAGGCATTTTCGGCAACATCTGGGTCAGTGGCTTTGATAGTGCACAGGAAGGCTCCAATAGGGTTGTTCTCAGGGATGTAAACTGAGTACACAGGTTCCTCAAAGTGTGGAGGATTGTCATTGATGTCTGAGATTTTCACACGGATCACCTTCTGGGAGGACAGAGGGGGACTCCCAGAGTCAGTAGCCGTTACTGTGATGTTGTAGGCTGCTGCTTTCTCGTGGTCCAGTTTTCCCTGGGTGACTAAGGTGTAGGAGTTCTTGAAGGAATTGAGTGCAAAGGGGAGGCCGGGGGGAATACGCAGGCTCACCTTCTTGTTCAGCCCTGAGTCCTGATCAGTGACACTCATGAGAGCCACCACAGTTCCTGACTTGGCATCCTCTGGCACTGGGCTGTATAGGGAGGTCAACTCCACCTCAGGAACATTATCATTGGCATCCACAATATTGACCAGCACCTTGCAGTGCCCAGCCAGAGAGACAGGGCCCTGATCAGTGGCTTGTACATAGATCTCATAGGAGGATGCCTCCTCATAGTCCAAAGTGCCATTAACCCTCACCTCCCCTGAATGTGGGTCCACAGTAAAGAGCTGCCTCACCTTCTGTGGGGTGTAGCTGCCAAAGGAGTAGATCACATCCCCATTAGAGCCCTCATCGGGGTCTGAGGCATTGAGTTTGACCACTAGTGTGCCAGGCAGGGAGTTCTCCATGAGGCTCACGGTGTAGGTGGAACGATCAAAGGCAGGAGGGTTGTCATTGGTATCCACAACTCGCACAGAGATCTGGGCTGTACCAGATTTGGGGGGGTCCCCACCATCCACAGCAGTGAGCACCAGCTGCTGCAGGGCACTCTGCTCCCGGTCCAGCGGCTGCTGCAGCACCAGCTCCAGGAGCTTGCTGCCGCTCTGGAAACCTTTCAGGTCCAGGGCAAAGTGCCGGTTGGGGCTGAGCAGGTAGCTCTGCACAGAGTTGGTGCCCACATCAGGGTCCTGGGCACTCTCAATGTGGAAACGGGCCCCGGGCACGGCAGACTCACTGATCTCCAGCCGGTAATCCTGGCGGGGGAACCGCGGCGCGTTGTCATTGATGTCCAGCACCTCCACCTCCACGTTGTGCACCTCGATGGGCTGCTCGATGACCAGCTCCAGGCTGAGGAAGCAGGCGGGGCTCAGCTCGCAGAGCGCCTCGCGGTCCATGCGCTCCCGCACCAGCAGTGCCCCGCGGCCAAGCTCCAGCTCCAGGTACTGCCGGCCGCTGCCCGAGGTGAGCCGCGCTCCCCTGGCCGCCAGCCGCCGCGGATCCACGCCCAGGTCGTTCGCCACGCTGCCCACGAAGGCGCCGTGCGGCAGCTCCTCCCGCACCGAGTAGCGGAGCGGCCCGCCCGCCGCCCGCCCGGCGCACAGCCCCAGCAGCAGCAGCGGGCCCAGCACCGCCGCCCCGCCGCGGCTCCGCCGAGCAGCCGTCGCCATGGCCGGGGCGGGGAGGTGGGTGCGGGAGCCGCCGGAGCCCGGCCCCGGCCCGGCCTCACTCCCCGCCGCCGGCCGGCCGTCTCATGCAAGCGGCGAGCGGCAGCCCCCGGCCGGCACCGGCCCCGCCGCCGCCCGGTCCATGCTCGCCGGCTGCCCCAAGCGCCGGCTCCGACCTCTCTCCCTCCGGCGGCTCCCAGGAGGAGGAGGAGGAGGAGGAGGAAGAAGGAGGAGGGACCGGGACTCGCCGGATCCGCTTTCTCCTGCTCCAGCTGCTGCGCGGGAGGAGGCGGGGGTGGACGCTAAGCCGCGGCTGGCGCCGGATCAGCACCTGGGCCGGGAACAGCGACACGGCGGGAGCCGCCCCCGCGCCCCGCCCGGAGCCCGCGCGGTGTCCCCGCCGCGCCCACGTGTTGCGGCCCCGCGGAGCTCCGGGACCCCTCGTGGAGCCGGGACCCCTCGGGCAGCCGGTGGCCGCGGGCTCTCGCCGCCGAGCCGGGAGGGGCGCGGCTCCTGTGCCGCCCGCGCCGCTCTCCTCGTCTCCGCCCTGGCTTCGCTGCTGAAGCTTTGGGGGCGCGGGGGAGCTGCCAACCGCATTCACTTGTGGACCCGCTGCTGCTGCAGCGCTAAAGTACATCCGCTTGAGAGGGTTAAATCAGCGCAGGGCTCCGAAAAAAAAAAAAAAAAAAAAAAAAAAAAAAGGGCCTCCAGCCAGATCTGTGTGATGCTGCAGTAGGTTTGACGACCTCTTTCTTGGAGACCTGCCCCTCTCTGCTCCCTCGGAGAGTCATCCTTGCTGCAGCACCATCCCCCTGCCCAGCCTCTGTGGGCACCCCTGCGCTGCTTCCACCCTCCTCTGCTCGGCTGAGAGAATTCTGCAAGTCACACCCATGAGTTACGAGTACTGAAGGTGAGCCTCAGTTTCTCATCCAACCCAATACACAGGCTCAAGGTGCAGCTGGAGAGATGATGGAACATGATCTGTTTTCCAGTTGCACTTTTTTCGTCCTCTACCCTTGTGATGCAGGGCTGACAAAAACCAAAGTCAGGAAATTGAACAAACTCAGCAGTGGGGGTGAAGGTGCTGCAGCTGCAACGAGTTATACCCCGATGCCAGCAAAGATAATAAACCTGAGCTTTTGTTCAGACAACACCTTAGTCACGAGGCTGACAGATTTAAGGAGACAAATCATAAGATACAGTCCTTCAGGTGTGCAACTACCTAGTGCAGAAACTGCTTCTCTACTAGAATTTCTTTCCCTGATGGTTCTTTTTCCTTTCTTACCCCAAAAAGTCTTTTGGAACATCCAAAAACTCCTCTCTGGATTGGGATGGTCTATCAAGGGGAGGGGGTGACCCCAACATTGAGCTCAAACCTCTTTCGTTGCCTTTTGTTGGCCTGGGCACCACTCACAGTGTGGGATGATTTTTGAGAGCACTACAAATCTCCAAAGTTTTTACTCTAACATATCTGATGCACAAACCCTGGAGCACAACTGCCCTAATTCTGACTCAGCACCACTAGCAAAGAGTCTATCAGCTTTCATCTGTGGCCACCGTTACCAGAAGAGACAACACGAACAGCAGGATTACCACATATTGGCTGATGGTTCCTTTACTTCTCAGCCCGTTTTTGTGGCCCAAATATTTGCCCTCATATTAATTCTAATGTGACCTGTATCCCAGTATCTCCAATTACTGCTGTCAGGCCACCTAACCCTGTTTATCTTTTTAAGTAGGATAAATGTAGGTCTGTGCAGACCAAGAAGGGCAGATAGAGATGCCAAGTGCCTAGAACACCTGGAAAACTGCCCATTTCAACCAGTTGTCAGGAGCCAAACACTTAAAAAAAAATCAACTTCAATTTTTTTGGCTAGCTACCCGCCTTCAAAACCACAATATTCACAGGTTCAGAACAAAATGCCTTGACAGTCTCACAAAGAAAACCGAGCACCACTAAAAACAAGAAAGCCCCACCCATCAAAAAACACAACACACCGCTAAAAGCTATAAAAGTAAAAGCTACAGCAGCTCTAAAATACATGGACTTTGCGGCTGTGTGTCAAACCAACTTGCAGTCTTCATGTAAATCTGAAGGCTGAAGAGACACACCCTCAGTTTTCCTGACAATCACAATGATTTCATCGAGACAATCCAAGAATCGTCTCTGCCCCACACCTCCCAGGTGTTACACCCACAAAGTCCCCAAACAAAGACACAAAGCAGCAATAGAGGGCCAAAAGCCAAAGCAATACTGGCAACTCCTAAGGCCCTGCCTTAAGGAAGATGTTGATAAGGACTCTGCAGGAAATGGACAATGCCCATGCTAAGAGGTGGTGGAAAAATAAAACTTGTCTTTGTAGGCAACAGCTTTCTAGTCACAGGTTGATTTTACTCAGTGTGTGAACGAAACGCAGCGATCACACATCCAAAGGGGTTTAATACCGGCAAGGAATCTTTCACACTGTTTCTGAACCTCAATGAGTTACTTTTGGTAGACATTCAGGCCCTGCAACAGAGTATTTCAGTGAGGAAGGGCTGAACCCTCAAATGGAATCCGCAAACGGAACCCTCAAATCCTGGCCCACCTCGCTATTTGCACATTACCTCGGTTCATCTTTCCTCATGTCCCGTCTCTCAGTGGGCAGCTAAGACTGTGCACATCCAAAGTTTTGCAAAACACCACAGAATGTAAAACTGAACAGAGATAATGCACACATACTCCATAATATTTTCATTCCCATCAAACATGTCCCTAAACCTCAGGTTCTTAGAAAAATTTTCTCCTGCTCTCAGAATTGGAAGATCTAGGGTTGTCTGGCCTCTTGCCTTTTTGTAAGTTTTACAGCACCAATAAAATAGTTACTTTGAAATTCATTGTATATATTAATACTGTAGCTTGGCTTATTTACAGTAGCACTGTACAAATGTCAGTCTTTCTCAAAATACTTGCTTTATGCAGTTTATGCTGACTACACACTTTATAGGTGATATACTGAAATGTGTTCTGTTCTGATTAAATGTTTCCCAAGTCTCTTTAAATCCATATAAAAGTCATCAATTGCCATAATAATTTTAGTTATTTCCATCAGCTTCAGTGGTAATGCTGAGTCAGTTCTGCAGGCCATGATTTTTAGTTCAAGAAAAACTCCCATTGAGAAAATACATCAGGATCTGGTCTGTAGTAATATTGATCTTTCTAATGAAAGACAAAAACTGAAACAGAGAAAAATATAATTTCTGTTTCAATTGAACTAAGGCTTAGGAGCCTCCTACTTTTCTTTTTCCCGAAGTTTTATTTTTCAGGAATTTCTTGAAATTTCATCCAACTCAAATTTTGAAACACCTTCAAATCTCACTAAAGACAAATGTACCCAGTGAGTTCAGAACAATGCACACAAGCAAGAGCATCAGAATTCATCCCTGCAGCAAAACCAGCTGATAAACCTGATAACCTCTGAAGTGATTGGATACTGCCTCTATGCAGTATCTATCTACACAAGCCACTGAGCTTTGCTGACATTCAAAAACTGCACCACTTTAATTAGCTTAGCGAAATTAAATGGTACAAGAACAAACATACAGGTGGAGCAAAGTATACACTGATTTTACCAAGTCCTGCACAAGAAAATTAGGCATTTATCAAGACAGTAATACATTGATACATTTCTATGTAGTAATATAAACTATTTTAGAATGAAAAGCCCTCACATTCATGTGCAAGTCTTCTTTGAAACAGTTCTACATAGAGATAAGCCTGAATTAGCAGCAGTCTAATGCAGCACCACAGAAATATTTCTGTGTGCAGATATTTCTCTTCACAGTGCTACAATTATACACCGATTGTTCTGTAGGTATTTGGGCCCTTGAGAACGGGGGCCATTTCAAATCATATTTGTAAAAGCAGTATTTTTCTGTAACGTTGAAACAAGAATCACATAAATTTGCTTGGGCAGCAATAAATCTATGTTCAATTTGCTTCACTGCAGACCACTGTGCAAAGCCCCTCCTCTGGCTAATTCTGAGTGTCACAGTGAGAAAGACAAACTAGAAAACAGGGAGATGTTAAAATACAATACGTAAACTGAGGTACTCCAAGGTATTTTGGCATTTACTTCTTTGTAAATAATTTCGCCCCCAGTAACTCATACCCCTTTAACATTAAACTCAGTGACTCAGTGCAATGATGTAGCTCCTTTCTGAACTGGTGGGAAGGCACCAGCTCCAAGCACTGGGCTCCATGGATTTCTGCATGAACCTGTCAGCTCACAGATTACTAGCAGCAAGGAGACTGCTTGAATATGTATAAATGCACACACAATTTCTACCCACTGATACAACTCTGTGCAAAAAAATATGGAGACAAGTCCACAGAATCCTTATAGTTTAGCCATTAACAAATAGGTAAGTGGGGTCATTCTGCAGAAAAAAACCTAGATTTTCTCTAAATGCCTGCTTGTATGTGGTGCCTGCAATTTGTCTGCCTTACTTAGAATTAAATCAAGAGCAGAGAAAGGAACATCCATCAGTCGCGGGCCAGATTATATCAACCAAAGTGGAAAACAATATTGATAAATCGTAAGGGAATGACAAATTTGTGGAGTTTCTTACATAAAGTTGTTCTGTTGTTTTTTGGTTTTTTTTTTTTTCCAGTGAAATGGGCAACTGTAGCACCATTTTCTAGTCCAAAGGTATTCATGAGATCTATGGGAAAAAAACATTTTGATATTTTCTGAGGACACTCATACTTCTTCAGTCCAACCCCATCTTTCACTTCATATTTTTGGGATTCCTACAATCTCCTGCACCCTACTTACTTGAGTCAGGTCCCCCCCTCCACTGTTCTCTGAAGGAGACTACATAGAAAATGTTTTCTGGTGACTTCCCAAGTCTCAAGCACTATCTGATCAGGAAGATACTGCCTAGAATAAGGCAGTGGAAAGGCAGGAGTGAGAAGGAATCATACCCTACAGTGTCTCCCTGCCTGACAAGCCTCCATCAGTCCCAATTTAGCAATCTGAGCTCAGAGATCCCAAAATAAGACAGAGTAGGTTGTGCAGTCAGACAGTCTGGACAGAGCCACTGAGAAACCCCTAAACAGAGCCCTGCAGTTAAACCAGATCCCTTCCAGTGTATGGTCTGCATTCTCCATATGGAATTTCCTGGGGACATGAGATTCCCACTTTTCCTAAAAATACTGCAAAATGCCTCCCTGAGGCAATGTCAGCTACTTGTTTCTACACTCAGCTTCTTTGCTCCTCTGTTCAAGTCATCTTCCACAGTTGAATTACTTGTTGACAAGTCATCTTTTCATTTGGAACCTGCCTCTCCCATGTTTGAAATAGATAGGTCCTATGCCAAATTGCTCAGTTGGATTGGCTCTGCTCTTCATGTCTTTCCTTAAATCCATTTTCCCCATTGGTGTGACTCTAACTAGTGAGAATTTCTTTTTCTATCACAAGCATCTGAAGCCAGGCTATTTAAAACATTGCTGTTATGGGAACCAAGGCTGCTAAACAGCCAGAAAAAATCCTATTTGTATTTAGGTCACAATTTCTTTGCAGTAGCATATTTGCTTGTTCTAGAAAATGACATGTAAAGAAAAAGAAGTGGTAGGTTGGGGTATGGAGAGGGATTGGTGCTATAAATCTGAATTCAGATAAACCACAAAGATAAACAGAAAAAAAAATTTCTTTTCTTCTTTTGGTTGCCAGAGAACATTCAATTATTTCTCACTTCTAGTCTAAAATTTAAGGGTGGATATCTCTGACTCATTCTGTCTGTCTTCTGCTATTTTTTTCTGATGACTTAAAAACCCTTTCAGTAATTTATTGCCCACATCACATATTGTGCTGTTCTAAGTGGAAGGACATTAACAACTTGGACACTGACAAAATAACTTTCACCTTTCTAAGGTCACCACAAAGCCTGTAAGTGCTACTTCTACTGCCTAATATTGTCTTGAAGGTTTTGTTTGGGGTGTTTTCCTTTGTCTCTCTTTAGAGCCACAGTCTTTACCACACTTACATGCAGGCTGTGATCCTTCAGCTCAAGCAATCACCACTAAATTTCAGCTCAGTGAACTGGTTGTAAGGCATGTTGTAGTCAAACAAATCTCTTCCAGATGATTAAAATTTAATTTGTTTCTCAGCTCTGGCTACTGTCTCCTCCCTGTACTTACATTTGTGGGTGTTCCACATCCCTCTTTAGAGTTTGAGAACTGGGATAAGGTGACAGGGTAGCTCTGACCCTCTTGAAACTGTATCTGAATGTTGAACCAGGTATGTACATATGAATTCACAAGTGAATAAGAGCAATTGCCCAGAAATGAAGACTCAGTTCAGTTTTCTGGTTTAAGGAGTTCTAACTCCTGTCCTCATCTCTCTAGAAAACGCTTTAATCATAGGCCACTGGATGTCCTCTGCCTCCTTATTTAAACAAGACAAAAATTTGTGCCATTTCAGATCAGACAACCACAATATAAGGAGTATCATCCTGTATCCTAACGTGAGGTACTCACTTGGAAAGGGAGATCATAGAAACCTGCTTATGCTCCAAGAAGTTTAATTAACTTTATACTGACCCACCTTGCGACATAATCCACAGTAGAACTAGTTCCAGTGTTTTATAACTTTTGTGTTATTGCTTATACCCACTCATCTATTCCACCTATTTATTCTTTCATAATAATTTGTTCCATATATTTTCCTGTATTATTAGCCACAGCCTAACTTCAGCTTCCCATCTTCTATTTCTACTACCATCCTTTTTTTTTTTTTTTTTTTTTTTTTTTTTTTTTTTTTTTTTTTTTTTTTTTTTTTTTTTTTTTTTTTTTTTTTTTTTCATTTTGGTTTCTATACTTTTCTCCATCTTCTCTTCTTCCACTGAATATTCTCCCCTTCCCTTTCCATCTTCTACCTCTAGCACGTTCAGTCATTTTCTACTCCATTTTCAGTCAGTCCTCCTACCTCTTTCACTTTTGCTTGAGTCATCCACTCAGTTTCTCCCTTTATGTTGATTTTCCATATTTCTTTCCCCTCAGCATCCTAGCACCTTTGCATTTGTCCTTCTGGATAGACAAGAAACAGACTGTGTTCCTAAATGATGCTGATAAGGTACGCTGTTGGCTCCTTTTCCCTTCACTTTTGTCTACAAAATTCAGATAAAGTAGGAAGCTAAGCAACAAACAGTAGCACAGAACCAATGGCAATGGAGATCCAGGTATAAAAATAGAGGGTGAGAATCAAAAGTACAGGCAAAGAGTAATATGAGGAACAGTCACCTTCTTCACTGCTGAGAAGGACCAAAGGCATTTTCTTTAGAGCCTCTCAGTGCATCTCCTTAAGAGGCAAAAGAGGTCAGGTTTGCATTATAGAAGACTATACAAGTACCCAAGCATTCCCTCTCTTGAAAACACATCCTAATTTACATCTGTTACTTTTATTTCTGCTCCCTGCTTGCTCCTCAGTGCCTTTCAGAAGTTAACTGCCTAAACCTGACTCTGCCTGCTTTGGATGTAACAAGGAGCTGCGAGTCCTGCAGGTTTGGAATCACACTGTTTTAATGATGCCTTTGAGTCTGCTAGAAATATTGACCGTCAATGCCCTCGCTGTAACCTGCACACCTTGTGCTGGATCAGATTTTGCTTTTTGGGAGGTTGGTGTTTTCTCCCCCTTCATTTGCACTTTTCTTTCTTGCCCTCCTGGCTCCCCTAATGACTTCTGCAGGTTTGTTACATTTCCTAACAGCATCTCCATAAACTCTCTTGATCCACGAAAGGACAAGTTACAAAATGATAAATTCAAGTCATAAAAGCCTATCTTATGCTTTGGTTACAATGCTTAATTTATGGAGCCCTGTATCTGGGCAATCATAGTCGGTTCAGGGCCACAAAACTGCACAAAAAGACATGGTGAAAATCTCCTTTTCTCAGCAGAGCTGCCCTGCTGAGGCACTAACAGGATTACCCCTTGTGCTGAATGGTTAACTCATGCTTTTGTTACTCAAAGATACTTTCAGTGCAACTTTCTTTTACAAGCCTGCCTAATCCATCCTTAGCACATCTTCAAGTTATCCAAAATGTTGCAGACCTTTCACTGACTAAAAACAAACAAACAAAATCCCAAACCCAAAGCAAAACAAACAAAACCAAACAAAATCTCCAAACCAAAAAAAAAAAAAAAAAAAAAAAAAAAAAAAAAAAAAAAAAAAAAAAAAAAGGAGACAAGAAAGAACTGAGGCTCACCTGTCTCACACCTGCTACCACTCTCCCTCCTGGTATTTTCAAAACACCAGCTGAAGCAGACAATTAACCTATTAACCTACAACTGGGCTGCTAAAATCAAGTGCACCTTCTCCACAAAGCAGACCTACGTGCAACTTCAGTCCCATGTGACAACTAAAATGTAGCTTAAAGTGTTTTGTGTTTATTCCCTGTGCAGGAGTGCATTCCACTACACATTCACCATACTGCCTGCAGCCATTCCAGACAGCCCAAAACACAAGTAGAAAGCAAAGATGCTCAGCTAGAAAATGGATAGATCATCCAGTGCTTACAGCTAAGTTGTCTTCACACTGCTCTAAATTTTTTCCAGCAGCTGAGTCACAGTTCTGTCCTTTCTTTCTCCATCACACATAGAATCATGGAACAGTTTGGGGTTGAAAGGACCATTAAGAACATTTCATTGCAACCCTCTGCCATGGGCAGGGACACCTTTCACTAGACCTGGTTGCCCCAAGCCCCATCCAAGCTGGCCTTGAACACTTCCAGGGATGGGGCAGCCACAGCTTCTCTGGGCAACCTGTGCCAGGGCCTGCCCACCCTCACAGGGGAGAATTTCTTCCTACTCTCTCCACACCTCTACTCCAAAGCTGTATGGGAGGTTCTCTCTGAGCTACAAGGGTCTGTTCCAAACCACCAAGATATTCTTACACAGCAGCAAGCTACAACTTGCTCCTGAAGCTAAATATGTAAAGCAGCACATAAAAGATGGTCAGAATTTCTCAATTTAAAATCAGACCCAAAATGCTCCCGTACTGAGTTGTACAGAGCTGCCCTAAATTTCTCAAATTAACAGAGTAAGTTCTACTTAGTCGGAGTTAAAGGAGTATCAATGACTTCTTCTTCCAAGGTTATACTTTAGAATTAACAGCTTAATTGCTCTTTTCTAAGATGTTGGACAAAGCCAATTTCAAATTTGCAAGGAAATTAAATCATTAGATCTACGCTTTTAAAAACATAGAAGTGAAGCAAATCATCACCTCTGCCTCTGGCTGGTGCCCTCAGACACAAGTCCCATGCTTTCTGCAGCCAGAGGTTGAGAGAGAGAAGGTAGAATTGCTCTGCCCAGGACACCCCAACAATCCCACCCTGTCCCTGACAGGGGAATTGTCCAAACCCTCCTGGAGCTCTGGCAGCCTTGGGGTTGTGCCCACTGCCCTGGGGAGCCTGTTCAGTGCCAACCACCCTCTGGGGGAAGAACCTTTTGCTGAGATCCAACCTAAACCTCCCCTGACACAGCTCCAGCCATTCCCTGGGTCCTGTCACTGGTCACACACAGAGCAGAGATCAGAGCCTGCCCCTCTGCTGACACTCATGACGAAATTGTAACTGCTGTAATATCTCCCTTCAGTCTCCTCTTCCCCTCTTTCCTCCTCTTGAGGAAAATCTCCATAACAGAATCAACACAGCTTTTGGCACAAATCTGAAAGACTCTACTCAGCAACGTGGGCAAATACCCAACAACCCTCTACTCTTCCCCCCCTTGCAGTTGCATTTTCAGCTGCAGTTCTGATACAACTGCCACGTCTCCAGTACCCAGACAGAAAATTAAACCCCTGCAACTATTTTAAAGAGCAGCTGAGAGCCATAAAGGAGGCAGGAGGGGGATTAAAGCACAGGCCCCACAGAACATACTGAATCTGTGAGGATTTTTTAAATAAGACCAGTATGCTGCTCCACAGCTTTCTGTATTCGATGTGTCTGCATGGGAATGGCTGAGCAAGGAAAGTAGGGCAGGAAAATATTTCATTTTGTTTGCTAATTCTCAGCAGGCATTTCTGAGCTTAGAAGATTTTTTACTTCAAATCCTATTACAAAAATCCTTTGGCCCAAACTCTGCTGTTCTTGGACTATTTTTAGCCCTATAACCACATATATGATGGGCAAAATGTTAATACTGCAGATTCTGCTGATATTAACTGACCTCAGGACACGTCCCATTGATTTCCTTACTCAGCAGAACCAGGAGCAGCATTTGACCCTGACTTACACTCTCTGCTAATGATTTTGGTTTATATTTGTGTTTCTCTTCAGGGTCCTGGCACACAGCGGGATTCCACACCCTCCTCCCTCCCAACTCTATCCTAAATAGATATGCAAAAGCTTGTTCTATTTTCCTCTGTTGACATGGAATCTACGTTCCAGCCATCTTATACCCTTTACTGCACTTCCACAATCTCAGTCATATTTGATAAGGTTATCACAACAGCACAGAGAACTGGATTCCAACTGTGCACTTACAAGTAGTACCTGATAACGTGCCAAAATAATCTGACAATAATTCTATGGGGGGGAAAAAAAAGGGCAAAAATTTAGCTTTCTCATTTTTTGAGTTCATATCCTGTAACTAATCTGAGTTTTTTCTGTCTGTAATCCATGGTATTTTGCTTGCACCCATTTATTTTCTTTTCTTTCACGTGCAGAGATTTGGGAAAAAAAATAATATATTTACAATTATTACATAAAGATAGCGTGACTAAGTTTATGCACATGTGAAAGCACACAAAGAAAATACAAAATAAGGAATAGCAGGAAAATTATGCATTAATTACTACAGAGGAGCCTACATGGAGTTTTAATCCAAATGAATACAGAGCAACAAAATTACCCAAAATAAGTTTCCAAGAAGATGGAGAAGAAAACTGGAGCCTTAAAATGCACAGCAGGGGAATACTAGAGGAATGGGGAATTAAAGAATTTTATCCCAGACATATAAAGGGGTGAGACAAAATGATGCAACAAATCCCAAATATCCTTAAGGGAATCAATGGCAAATCCCAGGTCAGTTTTTTCACCAGGGAATGAGACTGTGAGCCACGACAGCAAATGTCCCCTTCCTTCTGCACTGAACACAAGTGATCCTGGTCACCATCAGGCCCATGAGCTAATGCTTGGGCATATGTGGGTGTGAGTGTGCAAAAAAAATCATTGAAAAATGAGTGGGATTGGGAAACTTCAGAGATTTTGCAGAAGAAAAATCACTTTTCGGTGCCACAAGATCTCACATTCAGTTCTGTTATAATAATTTCCTACGTAACAATTCCAGATTCTTCTTTGTGAGACTGAATTTGCAGACAAGGTCAGATCCTGAGAGGGTTCAGTCTGAAAGGATGGGACTCAGCAATAGCCAGAAGATGCTGTGAGAAACCAACAAAACAGACAACACTGTGTGGAAGGGCCCAGAGAAGAACAGGCAATCGTAATTTCCACAACCCAGAGAGACTTTAAGAAAGGGTTGAGGGCACAGCTGTATTAACTCTGCTCCAAGTCCACTTCCCCACCTGCACACAGACATCAGCACCAGCTCCTTCACCCCTTTTCACAGTTCCTCCCTCTCCAGCACTGGCTCCAGGCAGCTGGAGAGGCTGCAAGGAACAGAGCAGGAGGGAGATGAGATGGGAACAGTCAGCAGCATCTCTCAACTCATTCCCTGGATGGGAACAGCAGCAGGGAATGAGGCAGTGGCAAGCAGACCTTAGGGAACACCAGAACTGTAATGGCACATCCAATATTTAAAAAAGAGCTTGGCATGAAAAATACTCTGTGTGGCACAGGCTGACAGGCACAACTTGGGGTGGAACAGTGGCCAAGGTATTAAGAAGATGACAGAAGGCCACTGGTCACAGCTGCCCACCTCAGGACCTGTGTCTCCATCTTCAGCACTGCTGAGACAGCTCTGTCAGATTCAGCAGTGCAACAAATTCACCTCTGATTCACAGCACATAAGAGCATCTACTTGAAAGGGGAGGCAACAAAAAGGGAAGATTCTATATATGAGGTCAGGCAGACTATGACCAGAAGCCCAGAGGAAGCCCTGAGAAGCAGTGGCTCTCATGAAGTAACAAGAAGGCAAAAGAAGTACCCTGGAGCTAAAATGGAGCTTTAGAAATCAGGACAAGACAAAAGCAAGGTGGAAGCAGAAGCAGTTGATTATGACATAAAAGCAGGAGGTCAGGGGAGCTGGGTTCTGTTCGCTGTTACATCAGGGGCTTCATGATTTTTGGCAAGTATTTTCATTCCAAAGATGTCAGCAATATCTGGGCTCAAATGGCTGCAAGGTTTAAAGCACTGCTGTAAAGGATACTTGGATGTTCTCAAGGAATAAGGTACATATAAATATGTGTAATTTATTATTTATAATGGGTGCTGAAGAGAGATAACTGTTTGGGGATTTTTAAGTAAGCATTAAGCAAATCTGTTTTCAAACTTCCCTTTGGAATCCTTAAAACCTCAGTGACACAAAATATTTATGATCTGAATTCAGTAAGAGTTCAATATTTGTTTCCTTGAGCACAAAAGTTCTTACTGAATAGATCAGAGTGGTTGACCTAATGAAATATTCCTTTAAAAGCTGGGCCATATCCGGTGTTAGATGTTAGATGTCACAAGTTAGTGCTATTAGTATTAATGCAGAATTACCTTATGCATTTTGCATGGATCATACACTTGACAAAATCCTTCTGTACTGAGGGAAACCCACGTTGTCTGTACCTGTTCCTGCAGCTGCAGGCAGTGGCTCTGTGACGCAGAGGGCAGGGTATCCTGCCTGGTCCTCAGCTGCTCTTCCAGAAGGGCACAGATCTCCCAGCTTTACAGGGATACATCTTTTAGCTCTGTTAACCTCAAATAACATCAGACCTCCAGCTTTTAACGACTCAGCTGATCTCAGTGTATTTCTTCCATCATCGAATAGAGAAACTGCAGCAGGACATGGGAGACTCTGAGTGATAAGCAGGGATGATGATATCAAATGTACCCACTGAAATCAATCCCCTCTCCTTGTACTAATCAAAACATTGTCCTCTACAACCAGATAAACCTGCAGTGTCTCAGCATGATTCTTCTCACTTAATGCTTTGTACACTGTGCTTTTTGGAAACAGATTTTAGGACTGAGCATTTGGAATGCAAATTGTTACTGGCTACATGGTTAGGAAAAAAACTAAGATAATAATCCAGCAACACCAGTGTTCCTCCTGGGTTTCTTTGTCACACTGAACACTGGCTAAAACCATAACGTTTAGAGGCCTATTAGTCCAGTTCACTGGACCATATCCCCCCAGACCACTTTTCACAGTGGTCAGGGTTTCAGTCTCCAGCCAACAGAGTCAAAGTTTGCGAGAACAAAAAAGGCAGCCTGGTTCTGTGTCTGCAAAGGACACACTGGGAACAGAAGACTGAGTCTGGTCCCTCTCTCAGGGGGTTATATATTTTTAATCAGCATGAAGTTTGAAAACATTTCCAGGAGTAGGAACCAGACATCAGGAGAAGGTGAGGAAAGAGTTACAAGCACTAGGGAGGGCAAAATGAAAACAGAAAGAGAGGAAAAAAAAAAAAAGATATGGAAAGACAGGGAGGCATAAACCAATCCATATTTCTATCCTTTGGGTACTTGATCCTTCAACCATGAACACCACAGTTATTTTCTTGCTGTGCATACAGTAGGAGCAATATTGATATTGTATTTTCACCAAAGACTTTCAGTTCTCCTTTAGTCCTTCATTCAGAAGAATTCTGGCACATAAACCCACCCAGAATGGGAACTTTGCCAAATGATAATACTGCTGAGTTATTTCCTGGGGTTTATGCTGCTGCAATACAAAAGCCTGTGCACTCTTCAGCCTTGCTAGAATCTCTTTGAAACAATGCATCTTCACTCCAGGTGGAAGTATTAAAAGCTGCTAAATTTCTGAGCTATCAAATACTTTATCTGTTATCTTTCATTCTGATACTTCTGTTTAATTACTACACTGTTGCATCATGCAATTACTTTAGTTAAGCTGTTTATTTGTGCTCATCTTCGGTACTTATTTGTTCCCTTCTCTGTTCTCAGTTTCTTACACTCTATTAATGTGTTTTTAGTGACACTGTGAAACTAGTCCCCCACATGAAGCTTCATACAGCCTATTTGTTCAAGAACTAATGGCACATTTCCTACTGATGAACCTCCTTTGTGGGGTAACTGACCCTCAAGGCTTACAAGCCTTTGAAGTTTTAAGCCAAATTTCTTTTTATGGGAGATTAAAAAATAATCATGTCCTTGTCCAGCCAAAACACATATCCAGACCTGGAAGACACAAATAGAGGACACTGACATAGCAAATACTCAGTTAATCTAAGTACTCATTACACCATTTTTCTCCATTGATATATTTCTAAGGATTGGGTTTTTGATTAGCAATTCATCTAAAATTCAGTCACATCACAATCCAAACATGTATTTTTAATATACTTTTATACTTTTCTACTAGTGAATAAAACAGTACTTGCTAAATATCTCAAGGATTTACCATTTATATTCTCATCTGACAGACTCTTCTTTCCTCAGTCATACACATGGCCCTTTGCAACATCTCTAAGAAATTCTGGCTGTGCTTTTTGAGCACAGGTGGCAAAATCAATACTTGCCATTCCTTGTATGATGCTGTCAATACTCCCCCAGAACCACCACAAGTACCTTGACCAATGCATTTTCTTGTCGATGGAAACACCCAAGCAGCTGATGAGTCGTGCTGCAATCCACGTGTTTCCTCCTCAGCCACAGCCCATTCATTAGATCCCACTTGTATTAAAATAAACTATTTAAATTCTAGCCCAAAATGTGATTGTATTGTTAAAGGATATCTGCTGGGTGGTTGGAACCCAACCCAATGCCCCAGGGAATGGGGTCTCTGCCCAGGCTGAGAGATGCAGCTGCTGCTCCCTCGCTTGCAGGTTCAACCAGCAGCAAAGCTGAGCACGTGTCCCAGTGACACACAGACATCCACACACGGCAATGACACGGTCAGTCACACAGACTGACACAGCCAAGGGGTTGCCTTCCACCACCCCTGTACAGGACTCCCTTTCCTAAACCTTCTGCACTGAGATCCTGGACCCTCCCTCTCCCCGTGCTCTGGTCCTGGGCTGGGCACTGTGTTTGCTTGTTGGTTTTTTTTCCTCCCAGTCCTTCTTAGTTTCAGCCCCAGCTTTGGTCTGGGCCACATCATACAACTGCAATTACTGGAAGGTCCTGCCAGCTCTTGGCTGAAGCAGGGCTCTCTGCTGGCAGGACTCAGAGGGAACCGAGCTTTCCAGCTCTTGCTATTATCTACCAAGTAGAGTGAACAATAATTTCTCAAAAGCTTGTAACTCAGCCAACCTTAGCAGCTCTTAATGGCTATCAAACATGACACAAAGACCACTTCCTAACAAATAACAAGTCCTTTATCCAAAACGTACTTCAACAAGGCTTTTAAAGGGAAGATCAGACACGTTCTGCATGAAAAGCAGCGCGGGCAGCAGGTCAAGGCAGGGGATTCTGCCCTTCTTCTCTGCTCTGGTGAGTCCTCACCTGCAGTGCTGCCTCCAACTCTGGGGTGCCCAGCAGAGGAAGGACATGGACCTGCTGGAGCCCATCCAGAGAAGGCACCAAGATGATCAGAGGGATGGAGCAGCTGTGCTGGGAGGAAAGGTTGGGAGAATTGGGATTGCTCAGCCTGGAGAAGAGAAGGCTTTGGGGTGACCTAATTGTGACCTTCCAGTACCTGAAGGGAACTTACAGGAAAGAAGGAAAGAGACTATTTAAAAGAGTATGCAGTGACAGGACAAGGGGGAATGTCTTCCCACTGACATAGGTCAGGGTAGATTGGATATAAGGAAAAAAGTCTTCCCTGTGAGGGTGGGGAGGCCCTGGCACAGGTTGCCCAGAGAAGCTGTGGCTGCCCCATCCATCCCTGTAAGCATCCAAGGCCAGGTTGGATGGGGCTTGAAGCAACCTGGTCTAGTGAAAGGTGTCCCTGCCCATGGCAGGGGGGACTAGATCTTGAGGTCCATTCTAGCAGCTTAACATTCTATAATTCTATGATTTTATGAATAACAACAGACCAGTTTTATAGAAAACGACTGTATGAACACAGCCCTAAATACTGAAAGGGTTTCATTCATTCAATAATGGACAGAACTGAAAACACAGAATTCCACAGCTCCAAGACTACCAACTGCAATTGCTTTCATGAAATGAAAAAAATAGCCATTATAAATTTGCTCACACTGCTGAACTTCCACCTGTAACAGAGGTGAGAGTTCTCTTTGGATGGCTCATTAACCCATCCTTTGGTTTAGGCAAAATATCCCCCTATGCACAATATAGGTTTGATCCTAGAAGCAAATTTAGTTTGAACACAAGATGCTACTACAGACAGTAATTGCTCCTGGTCCAGTTTCTCTCTCTCAAAGTATTTTGAAAAACATTCCTTTTGGAAGAATTAATAGTATATTAAAAATGCATGATATTAGGTTACTCAACACTACTTATAATAGTAACCAAAATGTGTCTTTTAGACTGAACACTTTTATATATAAAACTCTCCCAGCTTTACTGGAAGCAAATGAGGGTTGAGGATTAGCAGCAGCCAAACATATACTTGGAACAATCTAATTACACAGCATTATGGCAAATAAATAGAATAACTCTGCTACCTTTGAGGAGGTGACTGAAAGCCCTGGGTTTAGAGAGATGAAATATATTATGAGATAATGTAATATACATTTGATTGAGACTTTTAATGTGTTTTAGACGGCCACGAGTTATGGAGATTTTCCAGCCCGCACATGAAAAACTCTTATGCCAAGACCATGATTTATTTAGAGCCAGAATATTTTTTAACAAATGAGAAAAAACATGGCAATTTTCTACTACATGGCATTCTTCTACTACTTCTGTTCTAACATGACTTCTGTTCTACAGACCAGTTAGGAGAGAAGCGGGACACTTGAATTTATCCTTGGCTTTTTCAGACTGCCATGAGATGGAATCCAAGACTCCTCAAAATCCTCCAAGTCCAGAAGGGCTGGTTCATTAAACAAATTATCATCTCCTTTCTTTAATGGCAGAATAACATCAATGGTAGTCCTGAAAATATGCACGCTGACTGATCCTGAATACTCAATCAAATGTCTAATTTTGAATACACCATTCAGTGTAAATCCTAAATTTCTCCATGAGTCCTACAATAGTGTAATCTCAGATAATAATCCTTTGAGGGGGGCATAATAAGGCTGTGAAATGAGGTGAAATAGGGTTGCAGTCCTCAAGTGCTTCTTTATTCTCCCCACCTATACTTTGCACTGCTGACCACAAGATTGTTGAAAGCCCAGTGAATGAGTAAATTCTGATAAAATTAATTAGAACCTTGATGGCAAGTAGAGAAGTAAGCATTCAAAAGGTTATTACAAAGGAAATTATCACTTCCTATTTTAAAGGAGAGATTTTTGAATTATTCCAAAAACCTCCTTGTCATCTGGCAGAAGGGAAAAAGGAATCAAAAGCTCCTTACAGGACTTCGGTTTGGAAGTTGACACCATCACAGACAATTATGCTCTCAGCTGGGGTCAGTGATAGGGTGCAGACATAAGCCTAGGCAAGTACAGGTTCATTTTGAATTATTAACAACGATGTCCAGTAAACAGAGATTTCTATTAAATCAGAATGATACTTAATCTAAGTACACTAGGAAAAAAAAAATCCACACACTTCTACTTTTCTTTTATCTTACTGGTATTCTAATCTGGCAGGTATCTCTACCCCATTAATTTGTCTGGCTCTTTAGCACTGCTTGCAACAGTTCACAAAATGTCATCCAGGAAAAACACAAAACATTACCACAACACATCCTTTCAAACGAGACCACACAGAAAATTCAATTATTCAGTATGTATCATGTACAAAAACTGACATTTCCCTTAACCAACCCCCTGATGACATTCATCATTGCTTTTGTCAATAAATCAGACCACAATGATCGTATATAATCCCTTTCCATCAACTTTGCTCGGGTGCCAGAGTTACCTACAGGTTCAAGACAGAGCAACAGAACCCAGGAATTTCACAGCAGAAGGAGCAGAAGCTCCTTGAAAAGGTAATATAAGAGCTACAGATTCTTATATATTACACCACAGACTAAGAGCTCGAGCAAAGCCCTTTCCAAGCTTCCCCTGAATCAGGATACCCCACGGAGCATTGTCTTGTCTGCCCTGTTTACAGTTATCCTAGAATCCTGAGTGCTCATGACAAACAGCTGTTTCCACGCTGTCACCGGGGTTGTTTTATCCAAGGAAGTCTCATTTCATAAGGGGAGAGAGAGAAGAACATTAAAATTTTCTCAGTTACATGGAGCTGAAAATAAGGGCAAGATCTAGGCTTCATGTGAGAGCTGAATTATTAGCATAAATGCTTTCCAGTAAAGGAAAATAGCTATTCTATTGCAGAAAAATCCAAAAAAATTCTTTCAGAAGAGAACTCAAGGCTACAATTAAAAGTACAAAGCTGGTTTCAGATACTAAAACTTTCCCCAAAGCTACGCTGTGTGGTTTTGATCTCATGCTTGGTGGCAAAGCAGAGCTTCCTAAACTCGTGTTACTGTAGTTGCAGCTGGACACAACTGGATACAACCCAGCACCAGGATCCTCAACAGGGAATGCCACCAGCTGTGCATCTGACAGGGAAGGAATTCAGATCTCGAGGCATGATTTTCACATCTTTCATAGAGGATTTGTAGCACCTATTAGGGAAAATACAGAACCCCTGTAAACACTTCGGCACGGCCTTTGGGAAGTGGAATAAAGTGTCATTTTTGGAAAGGCTATAACAACTGATAAATATTTATGCTTTGCCACATTTCAAAGAATCTCATTAAAAAAAAAAAAAAACTAAAACAAAAAAAAAACCAAAAGATAGGTTGGAAAGGACCTCAGGAGTCCTCCAAACAAAGGGAGGAGGGCTAACCTGACAGGTAGATTAGGTTGCTTCGGATTTTTATCCAGTCAAGCTAGGACTATTTCCATGGATGAAGATCCCAACACCTCTCAGGGTCCTGTCTCTGTTTTCCAACACTGTCACAAGAAAGAATTCCTTTCTCATATCCAGCAAGTATTTCCTGTGCTGCAATTTTTAATCATTTCCCCCCTTTCCATCACTGCAATGCCTGTTAGGCAGTGGAAAACTACTGTTATTTCCCCTTTCACTGTTTTTAGGGATTTGGTTTTTGTTCTGGGTTTTGGTGGGATTTTTTTGGTGGGGATTTGGGGGCAAGGGGAGAGCTTGGGATTTGGGTGTTTTTCGTGGGTTTGTGTGGTTTGTTTTTATCGTTTTTTCCCCCAATCAAGTTTAACTCCAACACTGCCAGTTTTCCAAATTTTCCAAGAGCCTCAATTGCCTACATTAAAAAACACTGCCCCCATGTCCTAGATGACAATAAAAGCAATACAGAAGAGAAACACTTGGTGATGAATTATTAATTCATACAACAGTGACAGCTCCAGGGCTTGATGGTTTTGGAATTTATCCAAAAATATCTGGATCCTCTTTGAGCAGCTTGAGTGAAGAAATGTTTTTCACAAAACATGGGACAAAAATAGTTAAGTGCCCCACTGCTAATTTAAGGCTCCAAAATAATATTCTTCAGTGAACATTTGTATTCTGCAGCCATTTCTGACCATGATCAAACTGGCATCTGTCCATGTTCTGTATTAACTTAGGTTAATTTTTCCTGTAGTTTTTCAAATAAGGTGAGATGCATTAAAGAGATTGAATGCCTTGTAGAGAAGCGTGATGTTGTAAAAGAGAAGACAGGAACTCGCTAATTCTAATCCCCAGACAAATATATAATAAGATTAAAACAAAGATGAAAGTGCAAATAGCAGTCCTAAACCAACAACCCCAAATCCTTTGAAGCTATTCCAGCTGGCAACTTTGATTAGACAAGTCATTTGCTAGGATGATTTTACTTCATCAGCCCCAAAAAGGTGAGATAAGGTGGCAGTTAAATCTCCTTTGACTGGAGAGAAGAAATTGCTTCCTTTTTCCAGCAGATTTTCTTCCTACCAATATGATATTGAAAACAGAGAGCTTTAGAGTTTGATTATCTTTAGGGTATCCACGATTGCCCAACAGAAAGAAAACAACAAAATACAAAACCAAACACTCACTCCCCCCAACAAAACAAACCAAAAACAACTGAAGGATTCACTCGGAGGAATATATATATATAAAACAGAATTGATGTAGGCCATGCTCCACAAGACTGTCTAAAGCTGTCTAAAATTCTTTCCTGAGACACATGGCAAAATGCTATGTAGTTCAAAAGATGAAGAGCTCACTCAGCTGTAAAACTTCCCTGCTTCCTTGTTTCTGACCCCAGCAAAGGAATTGGAAAAGGGTGAGCAATGACAGCACAGAACCTTTTGGAACCAATACCCTCAGGTTTTGTGAGGGAACATCATAAACTTTGATTTTTCAGATGGGTTGTGCAAAGAGGTTTGACTTTGAGGAGGCAGCTTTTGCAGAATAAGAAAGAAATAAAAAGCCACTAAACATGGTGTCAAGACCCATCAGACTGGGACCAGCCATGGGGGAGATGGAAGAACTAACAGATCAAAATATAAAAAAGCATTCCTTTGGAGAAGAAAGAACTCAAAGAACAAAAACATGTTCATTTTCCTTGGAGAGGCTGCTCAAAGACCAGAGGCTACAAGCTACTTCTTTATTTCTTAATGTGCCTTCTTTCTCTGCTACTTAATTTCCACTTGCCTTATTGGTCAAGTTTGCTTTTATTCTACAAAATCCTCTGATAGCACCAAATCTTTGAGCTGTTGCCCTGCCCATTTCTGTGCCTTACAAATTGCTAACTGAATATTTTAATTCCCATGTGCCTGATTGCCTCCCTTTTCAGTTTGGATATTGGATTTTGTTGCCATTCTTTTGATTAATTGCAATTTTAAATAGTCCTCAGCGAGCCACACCCCGAGAAGAATCCTTTTTGTTACACTGAAACAAGCTAACTGTAATCCCCCAAATACACAGCATTAGCACAGTTACATTGGGAAACACTAAAAGTCCTGCAGCTCCTCTCCAAAAGGATACAAGGGCCAATGGTACAAAAATATGGCACACGTAGAGCAATGATCCCCTCCCCAGAGCCACCACCCCATCTTACAACAATTAATCGGTATTTTCCTCTATTTTCAGTATCTTGAGAATGACATTTATTATAAAAACCTGTCAAGTCTGGAGTGGAATAATCGGATTGAAGGAAAGTAACTGCAGAGACAGGAATTTAGAATAGTAAAATCCTGCCTATTTGACCACAAGCTTGTCAACCTGTTTGGATACAAATTTGGAGGAAGAAATAAAAGAGGGTACGTGGAAAAGGAAGGAAAATACTCATAGATTTATCAAAGACAACTGTTTGCCAGACTGATCTTCAATTCTCTTCAATAGAAACACAAATTCATCTCATCTATTCTGATTTTGCAAAAACATTGATTACAGTGCTACATCAAAAAGTTTAACACAAGAAGTTGGGCTATTCCAACAACAGTTGCAGAAGACAATCATAGGGCATCATTCACTTCAAAATCTTGACACCTGTGGATGATCATGTGGATCATTCACTTCAAAATCTTGACACCTGTCACAGAAATGGATTACATCTAATAACCCAAAGTGCAGATTCCCAAAAGGTACTACTTATATCAACTCATTTTGATTTTTCAGTGCATTTAGTCTCAGTCTACAACCAGCACTGTTCAAACTCTTCTGACTAAGATGAACTGGGTGAGATTGCTCTCAGCAGGCGGCTATGACTTTTTAACATCCAAGGCTCAAACATGAAGCATATAGGTGGGTTAATTTAGATAGAAGAATCACCATCTTGGACATTAACCTTTCCCCATCCACCTCTATCCCAAAAAAGTTCTGCAATAATACTTACATGACTGATAAATAAACATATTACAACTGTGGAGAAGATAATTGCCCTCCCAAGAAGAATCAGATGATGTATTCCGCTGGACTAGGAGGTATTTCTATCTATGCAAGAGGTCCTTTGTCTGAAATATATATGATTTCAGTAATATATTTGCAAGAAATACATAACCACAAACAAAAAACAGATGCTGAGAAGGGATACCAGTATAATCAGGCAAGTACAGAGGTGACCATAGGAAAAAAGACTAGAAGAGACTGACCTGTTTACTTTGTTCAAACAAAGCTTTAGAAAAGATGTGGTTGCTTTCTAAACTGTGGAGAAAGCAAGATGCAAAGAGGGAAAGAACTACTCACACTAAAAGGGAATTGCTGGCACAAAACCAAATGTCTACAAATTCATAGCAAAGAAATGCTGGCAGGATGTCAAAACAGTGTTTCAAAGCCTTAGAGGAATAACTTTCCAGTAGGAGTAATGGGCACAGCCTAGTGAATTTTGCAATTAAAATTACCATTTTTACAATTTATGTTTAAATCTTTGAATTTGAATTTTAAGATTAAACGGTGATGTATACAGGAAAGGACTGAACTTGATCCAAATTGTGTTTTCCTTGCTCTATGCTCTCATAAAAGAATTACTCACATCTACCCTCCCTCAGCCCAGGTCACAATTGAACCTCATCCTTGCCTGCCCATCACTGCCTTTGCCTTTTGCCTCTCCAAAAACACTCATATTACTGTCCACATCCCCTCAAGGTCTTTGTCTCAACGTGCACCTCCTGTCACTCTCCCTTCTGCTACCTCCAAAAATAATACTCCAAGTCAGACATCAGACAAGCAAAGTTTCAGCCCAGGCATTTGTAGCCTTTTCAGGACTCGGTGTTCTTTTGTTCAGCTTCAGAGCTGCATCCTTCTTTGCAAAAGGTGATTGAAGTGGTCACAAAGAGGGAGATCTACAGCAGTGTCTCTCGCTAAATTTTCTTTGATATTCGCTCCTTCTAGGATTTTCTTGGCCTGACCCCAAGAGTAACTTCTGCAGCCAAGAAATCTTCTTAAAAACTGAATTCTTACAGTGTAGGCATAAGACTGCTGGTTCTAGGCAGGTTGTTATCAGCATAGACAGGAAAAAATGGGGAAGGTGCTTCACTCTTATAATTAACTTTGTTATGGGGGCATATTCTCATCAGGATGAGATGCAGGGAGGGCTAGTTCATGTCTGATCTTCACTTAAGAGAGGAAACAACTGATGCTTAGCCTGCAGCAGTTTAGCCTGGATTGCCTGCCCCTGCTCCAGAGTAAGTGTATCCATTTTTGTCACTGGAAATGCGTGTCACATTGCACAAAATTATTCCACTCCCATTACAGTTTCATGAGAAATATTCTCCACTGCAAGGTTTGCCTCTATTTTTGGGTGTAACCTAAATATTGAATGTCAAGTCACAGGGAGGTCACTACGCCCTGAATGCAGAAATATCTTGCAGGCCTTTTGTGTAGCACAATGGGCAACACGAGCAAATAAAAGGGCTGCAGCAATCCATGGCTACATCACAATCCCAGAAATAAGTCAGTGGACCACTGCTTACTTTAGTAACCACCAGTGCCTTTGTCTCTCATAAAACACACCAGCGTACCGTGCTTTTCATTTATCTGCCATTTACGCCTGGTTGCAGAAAGGCACAGCAAAATACTGAAAGAGATACAACTACAGTTTACCCTACTGCTATTATGGCCATACATTGAGCTATTTTTAGCTCTAACCCAAATAGAAAATGTAAAAGCACAAAGGGGCTCATGCATCTGCATATGAAAAAATCACCCAAGCCTATTTTTTAATTCAGTAGTAAAAGCAGAAAAAGAGCAAAGAAGTTAACCTAAATTTTGAAAATATGTTTAATTTCTAGATTTTCTTTTAACTTTTCATAAAAACTTTTTTCTATCCCACACATACTGAAAACTGAAATCACTTACTTCCTCAATTTAAAAAAACTCAACAAAATCAGGGAAAGGTATACTTAGGTTCTGCTAAAATTGTAATCTTGAAATACCTTCCAGTGCTTTGAATTATAACTATGAAGTTGATTCCAGCACCTTAAAAATATCTGTTCTTGGTTTTTGTTATATTTATATTCTTTGAGAGCAATACAGCGATCTCTCCTCAAAAGTTCAAAGGGTTTATAGGATCACATAGATTTATGTTTTTATCTCCAAATAAATCAGCCTGAAAGCACTTACAGACAATATTTAGTTAACAT
The DNA here is from genome assembly GCF_003031625.1 of Empidonax traillii. Classification (NCBI taxonomy): domain Eukaryota; kingdom Metazoa; phylum Chordata; class Aves; order Passeriformes; family Tyrannidae; genus Empidonax; species Empidonax traillii. Next base: position 121,203 of record NW_020956516.1, read on the forward strand.
CTAATATTAAATTTTAATTTTTTTTTTTTTTTTTACTGACATGTCTATTGATAAATATGCACATGAAGTTAATTCTCCAGCTGGAATGCCACTGGAATAATCAGCACCAAATTAATAATAACCAGCGTGATTTTGGTTTTAAGGGTAGATGGGTTTTCAGTCTCTGCCTCTGATCCCCTGCTCAGCTCGATTACTGCAAAGCCTTTGGACTTTCCATGTAGGTCACAGCTATGGTTGCCCATCTCTGAGTATTAGGAGCCAAAGAATTAAAACTGCCAAAGATGACATCTGGGATTTATTTTACCCGCTACCAAAAGCTCCTTTAAAAAGTGTTACAAATTTAAAAATTCATCTTAATGACTGAAATGCAGTGAGATGTAATGAGATACATTTTAGTTGTCCTCATTATGGAGAATTTTATTATACTTCAGATCTTTAATGTGTTGGTAACCTGAGTTTCCAGATCTTTCCAGAAACAAGGGAATGAGGTGTGCCAGTTTTTGATTATATATATATATATATATAAATGTCATTATATAAGTTTTTCAATTATGAACTACTCTTCAGGCAAGGTTACACCTCCAAGACACTGTCAAGACTCTTGCAGACACTTTTTTAGTTAAGAGATTGACAAAAACTCTCTGTTTCTAACTCTCTGTTACAAGGGTTCTAACTCACCCTTTTTTCAGATGCTCAGAATAATTAGTGATACTCCCAAAAAACATCAATGCATTAGGAACAGATTCTTCTTTACATGCTGCCAGCTGTCATTTGCCTGGACTCTACAATTTCTAATGGAAAGACACCAATTCTTCTGCTTTTGCAAGATTTGGGTATTCCACACACCCCTCCCTGCATGGTGAGACACCCACAACATGTGCAATCCTCTGCTGCTACAGAGAACAGGACTTTCCACTGATTCTGACTTTGATTAAAGACTAGGCAAACCATCATGTGTAAATCAAATAACAAATACTTCACAAAATATATTTCCTTGTCAGTGGAAAAGGTTTGAGAAAAAAAAGTGGGAGGGATGGGGCAAAAAATACAACCCCACAAACCTATTTCACCTTCTCAACAGACAAATACAGGAAAGAGTGATAAACTAATTGGAACCTGGGAAAACTTGCAATAGTCCACTACTTTGAAATTCAAGAGTCATAAAACGAAGTGTTATAAAGTTGGATATGTGTTTGATTATCCAATGAACTACAGAACCCACCCTTACAACCCTTCAAAAAGGGAGTGGGCATTTACATACATTTAAAGGTACACTAAATATTTTAAAAATGGAAATAAGCATAATGGTTACAGACTCAGAATAACCTCTAATTAATGCAAAGTAGGTTACAAACAAGGGCAGGAAGCAGATCATACCATGTCTGTCTAACCTGGGTTCTTACACTCTCCTTAGAAACATCTGGAGTATCTCTTGCCAGACACTGAGTACTGGCCTGCACAGAGCCAACAGGACTTAGTTACTGTTATACACTCTAAAGAACTTGACAGTCTGCAGGCAAAACATCTCAGAAGTTCACAAAAACACACAGATGACTCACAGTACCTATTAAAAATACATATGAGAAGACTGAGCCTTGGACAAGTGACACAGCAACACCCAGCAGATGAGGCCTTGTAGCCCAACACACTGATCACAGTAAGATTTTCTTCTCCTGCAAAGTCACCCATCATGCTACTGAGAAGAAACCAGCTTGGTCAGAGGCTCAGAAGGAAATTATTTTAGATTCACAAAACCTATGGACTGCCTGAAAAGAGAGATGAGCACTATCAATCACATTTCCTAAAAAGGTGCTAAAACTCCTACTATTCAACCTTGGGCATTGCAAACCAACATCTTCACTCAGCAAACTACTCTCCCTCAACGAAAAAGTCTCAGGAATGTAGGGGTGGGGATTAAAATCTTATAAAAAAAAAAAATCATAGGCTCTACGCAGTGTAGCTTAGAACCACCATGGATTAGAAACTTGCATGGACTCTCATCATGTCCCTACCTAGCTCTCTGAAGACTTGGCTTGGTTTGTAAGGTATTTAGTTTTCACTTATATCTTCTTTACTTTCAGTTATGTCTGAAAGTCCTTAATGATTGTGCAGAAAAAAAGACCCAAATCCCTTTCGTCATCCCACGACCACATTTCAGACAAAGAGATTCTTGACTTTAGGAAACATAAAAAAGAAGCTTAAATTTCCTCCAGGTGTTGTGAACTGACCTGACACCTGTTTTCCTACAAATACCCTCAGTACATTCTGCCCAGAGCATCCCAGTGCAGACACAAGGCCACGTGCCTGGGAGAAAAAAAAAAAAACAAGAGAAAGGCAGGAGTACTTACCACGAGGACAGCACTCAACCGGTCACTTTGGACCTGCTGCACTTGGATGCAGGGCCCTGGCACCTGTAACCTTGAGCCACTGGGAACATTCCCAGCATCACCATTTGGGACGCTGCTGTTACCGGGCCCAAGACCTACAGATGCCGTGTACAAGTAGGTGTGAGTCAGTTTACCCACACCAGTGACCTCCAGCATGTCCGGGGGGAGGTGCGAGCCGGGAAGCATGTGCACACTGTAGCAATATTTTTTATAATCATCAGCTGGGCAGCAGCAGCCGCAGCAGCAAGTCCGGCAGCGGCAGAGCCGCACGGCGGCGAGGAAGAGGAGGAACGCTGCGAAGACGAACGAGACGCAGGCAAGGGAAATGATCAAGTAGATGTTGGTAGCGTTGAGCAGCGGCGGGGGCTCCCCGCTGTCGTCGAAGTCCGGCAGCGCCTGGGGCAGGGTGTCAGCCAGCAGGATGCCCACGGTCACCGTGGAGGAGAGCGGTGGGTCCCCGTGGTCCCGCACCACCACGACCACCTTGTGCTTGAGGAAGTCGGTGGAGCGCATGGAGCGCGTGGTGCGCAGCTCACCCGTGTGCGGGGACAGCTGGAACAGGGTGGAGTCAGAGGCGTGGGCCAGGTGATAGGAAAGCCAGGCGTTCTGCGCGTCGTCCTCATCGTCTGCCACCACTTTGGTCACCAGGTAGTCCTCGTCAGCCAGGCGGGGCACGACCTCCACAGCTATGGAGCCGTTCTGGCTGGTGGGGTACAGGATGGCTGGGGCATTGTCATTCTGGTCTGAGATGTAAACATTCACTGTTATGGCAGCACTCAAGGCTGGTGACCCGTTGTCCTTGGCTTCCACTTGGAAATAGAAGCTCCTAAGCTGCTCAAAGTCAAAGGCACGTTTTGCATAGATGCTCCCATTGGCCAAGTTCACAGACAGAAAGCTGGTCAGGGCACTGCCTGCAACTGTGGAATTCCTGAGCATGTAAGAAACCCGTCCATTCTCCCCTATATCAGGGTCAGATGCCGAGACCTGGTAGATAAAAGCACCAAGTGGATTGTTCTCCTCCACAAACACATCAAATGTGTCAGCACTGAAGACAGGAGGGTTATCATTCACGTCAGAAATCTGCACCCAAACGGTCTTCTGAGTGGTGATGGGTGGAGAACCCAAGTCTGTGGCAGTAATGGTGATGTTGTACTCACTGATCAGTTCTCGATCCAGACCCTCACTGGTGACAAGGCTGTAGTAGTTTTGAAGGGAAGGCTTTAACTGGAAGGGAAGGTTGTCAGGGATCTGGCAGGTTACTTTCCCATTCTCCCCAGGGTCCTTATCCAAAATACTCAGCAGAGCTATGACTGTGCCAGGAATAGCATCCTCAGGAATGGGACTGGAAAGGGATGTAATTGTAATCTCTGGGCCGTGATTGTTCACATCAGTGATTTCCACCAGCAGCTTAGCTGTGCTGGACATGCCAAATGCCCCATTATCCCTTGCCTCAATAAGCATCTCGAGAAGGGGTCTCTGAACAGCTAAAACGCCATTGACTGTCACCTCCCCGGTGTGCGGGTGAATTAAGAACATGCGCTGTAAGTCAGCAGAAGTCGTATTGCTAAATGAATACCTGATCTCTCCATTTGGACCTTCATCCAAGTCCGTGGCATGCACTTGGACTACCAGAGTGCCACTGGGGGAGTTCTCCAAGATACTTGCCCTGTAGACCGAGTGCTCGAATTCTGGTGCATTGTCATTGGTATCCAGCACAGTCACAATTACCGGGACATCACCGGACTTTGGAGGATTCCCACCATCTTTGGCTGTAAGCACAAGTCTGTGAGTGGCTTGCTGCTCCCTGTCTAAGGCTTTCTTCAGCACCAGTTCAGGGTATTTACTCCCATCCCCGCGTATCTGCATTTCCAAAAGGAAATGTTCATCGGGGCTCAGAGTATAATTCTGGACACTGTTAGCACCTTCATCAAGATCTTGGGCATTGGGGAGTGTAAACCGTGCCCCAGGTGACAGGAACTCAGGCACGTTTATATGATATTCACTTAAGGGAAAGCTGGGGGAGTTGTCGTTTATGTCCAGGACTTTAAATTCCATCCTATAAAGCTCCAGAGGGTTTTCTAACACGAGTTCATAATTCAGGAGACAGACAGACTTTAATTCACAAAGCTGCTCTCTGTCTATGGGCTCGTTAACAGACAAAGCCCCCGTGCTGGCATTTATATTAAAATATTGCTTACTTGAACCGGTGATCATGCGAAATTTCCGAGCTGAAAGTGTAGCTGCATCTATTCCTAAATCCTTCGCTATGTTCCCAACAGATGCTCCACGCTCTGTTTCCTCGGCGATGGAATACACTATTTGCCCGTCCGCGGTGCAGCAAATAAGGCAGAACACCATTAAATAGCCCCGCATGCTTCCTCCCCTGGCTCAGCTCCCCGCAGACCGGCTCAGCAGGAACATAATCCAGAATTTCAGCGAACACCCCACAAGTTCCCGGCGGGTGGCACCGGGGCGCGCCGGCGGCGAGGCGAGAAGTTCTCTGCAGGCGCGGGAGGCTCCGCGGCGGCTCCGCTCCCCCTCCCCGCGCCCTGCCGGCGGCTGCCGTGCGGGGAGAGGCGGCAGCTCCGCAGCGCTGCGCCCGCCGCCGCCGCTCGCTGTGCCCGGCGCGCCGGCCCCGCGCGGTTCTTAGACGGGCAGCGGTGGCGACGCCACCCAGAGGCCGCGGCGACACCTGCGCCACCGGGGGAAGGGGCTGCGCTCCCCCCGCCGCCGCCGTCCCGCCGGCCGGCGGCTGCTTCTCCTCATCCCCCCTCCCCTCCCGCCTCTTCTTCTTCCCCCGTTTTTTAACGCCCCGACGGAGATGCGGGTGGGGGGAGCAGGGAGAGTGGGGGGTCGTCCGCGCCCCCGAGTGCGCGTCATGGATGTGTTTCCGTGAAGAGATGCAGAGCAGACCCCCCCCCCCTTCGTCCTCCCTCGCTGCGGTCCTTGCGGGAGAAGCAGCGAGAGGATGCGCTGCCGCGCGCTGTCAGAGCACCGCGGTGGAAGGGAAAGGCGGATGAGAAGTGACAGGCATCGGCTAAACATGGGTCAACACAGCCCAGGCACGCTCCGGCTGAGCACAACATTTCCCAGAGGGGGTTTAAGAGCACAATTAAAGGAGGCAGTCGACTCTACCCCTGTTAAACTTTCGGAGGGAAAAAAAAAAAAAAAAAAAAAGGAGAG
>NW_020956516.1:127314-130752 GCF_003031625.1 Empidonax traillii
AAAAAAAAGGAAAAAGTCTCTTTCCTGCTTCACCTTACGGACAAGGTAAATTAACACAGATTATTGGAGAGAAGGATCTCTGCTGTGCCAATCAGATCACCCCCAGCCACCGACGAGCTCCCATCCAGCCCGCCAAAGCAGGATGGGGATGGCTCATTGGCGGGGGGGAAATGGGAGGCTGCAGCAGTCTTTACTTGTAAAGAAGTAAATATCGGTGCCAGAGAGATCTTGCATTTAGAACATGCCCAGGAATTGTAGCGAAAGATGAGCTGATACCACACAGAGACTGCAGATCATGAGTGGGGAAAAAAAAATATCAAAGCTCTCTGTTCCCCAGACTTTCCACATGCAGGGCACGGTTACCAACTACCCCCCAAAGCAGGTGGCAGAGGGCAGAAAGTATTTCAAAATATCCTCCTGGAATGAGTTTCAGCAGCAGCTTAGACAGACGGGCCCCAAGCCCTGGCAGCACCTCCAATCTCCTCTGTTCCAGCTTTCTTTTGATCGAGTAAAAGCAAGAGGCTCTAAATGTGCGACAACAAGGACAGATCTTAACCCCTCATGGTGTTTCTTGATGCAGCTGAGCATTGCCAGGCAAGTGAAACAAAACAATTATACATAGTGTGAAAACCTTTTAAAGCAGGAGAAAATCTGGAGCACAGCCAAAAACTGTACATTAAGTAAAATAAATAAATAAATAAATAAATAAAAATCAATACATCTGTTTGCATCTTCACAACTCAGCAAAAACCTCACGGTCAGGTTCCTATCCTGCCCACACTGGAGCAAGTCATGGTCAGCTCCAGTGTAACTGTCTGTGAGTATTATGATTTTTAACTCCGGGAGGTTCTGGCAGTACCTGAATGTTGCATTTTATTTCCACTGCACTGATGTTGCAACACCCCTTACAGCTCCAGGGGAAGCCTCTGCAGGGGGAGGAGAGGGAAGAAGGGGGCGCCGGGTGCCGAGATTAGGACCATTGCACACAGTATATAGTGTAATGACTCATGGTATGCTGTTTACCCCCTTTTTTTCATCTTGATTGCTAACTGCAGAAGTTCCCAGTTCCCACCTAGTCACCATAGAATTGTCATCCAGGCTCTCCCCACTCCAAATCTGCCCTAGATTCCTCTTCTGCCAAGATATGATGTCATCTACAGTGCCTGAAAAGTTGCTGGGTTTATTGCTCTGTAGTGAAGTAGTCACTATAAACACCCTGGATCAATGAAATAACACCTAAAAAAGTCACAGGAAAGACTGGTATATTTCCCTTAATGTTGTCTTGCAGCAAGAATAAATCCATCTGTTCAGAAAGGCCAGGACAGTCACATGTTAATACCTCAGGTGCACACAGAGATAAAACACACAGCCTCTGCTCACCCATCAGTGACTTGGTTTACAGTGAAGAAATACGAGAATTCTGGATCCAACATCCTCCTTTTGAACAGACAAACCCTCTCAAAGGCAGATTTTCCTTAAATATAATATCAGAATGACAAGCTGTTGTTACACATACTGGTGCCCAAAATAGCAGCAGTGCTAGCAGGAACTGATTAATGAATGGCCAAAAATCAAAGTAATTGCAGATTTGCCTTTTTTCAAGGTAAATACTTGTACTCACCTTTCAGGAAATACCTGGCAGTGTACAAATATATTAGACTTTATTCCATTTTTCTACTACTCATTAACCATGAAATAAATTCTTCATCTTTCTGCTACACCTCTAATTTCACTGCATTGCCCAATGCTGTTTACAGGGCTCCAAGAGAACCTGCCTTCAATTTGCTTTGGTTTTAACAACATTTTAAAAGCTTACCACCCTGCTTTAGGATTTCGGCATCCCTTGTCCTCTGTCCTTTCTCACTGTGGACAGCAATGTGTCAGACACCTTCATTCACCAGAACAACCCCAGCTTCATCTCAACACCCAGATCCTACCACACTGCCTTCCCGATGCAGCATGGATGAGTGCCTGATCCACGTACTGCTCAGGTAGACAGCTTCAGATCACAGCCAAGATCTAGTGCTTAGTAATATTGAATATTTACGGCCAGTTATACTACAGACACTCCTGCCATGAAGGGAGTAGCACTGCTGTGCCACGGGGGCACAGTCCAGCCTTGCCCTCTGTGCCAAGCCATTTAACAGAATCCCAGGCATGTTTGAGCTTTCTCTTCCACATTCAGCTGCCCCGATGATCTCAAAGGTGCCTTTACACTCAGTTTCTCTACTCACACTCTTTTTGGGCCGCCTTTCCACCTAACTCTTATTTTCAAGGTCTCCAATCTCAAAGGGCTCCTCTCCATCTCGAGTCACTTAACCTAATTACAATCTTTTGTTGTATTAATGTACTCAGTTGCATTAAACAACTTCAATGTAGACACTTCTCTTGTAATCACAGTGGATAATATAAGCCCTGTTTAAAATCCCCCATCTCTGATCTCACGCGTGCCTTCAGTTTGCCACATCCAAACCATTCCTTACTACCTTCCCCGGGCTTGACCCACTCTTAAAGCCAGTTCGACACGACTCACTAAAGAATTCAGCTTTCTGTGATCCCAAGAGCGTGGCCCGGGATCTGTGAGGTCTCACTCACTGCTACACAACCCATCATCATGCCTCACTCCCCATCGTGTTCGCAGAGCTCTTCCTCCACCCGACAGGCAGCTGCAGTGCTGCACTTACACCGCTTCAGAGCCCTGAACAACCCTTAGGTATTCTTTCCCCCTCCCCATCTTACATTTTCAGCCAATCCGTCCCTTTTCGTGCAATAAGACGTCACCAGTCCAGCCTGCACGTTGTGCTCGGATCAATGGTGGCTGCCAGAAAGAACTATTAAGCCAGCAAAGGCAAAAATCTAAAGGCGAATAGTAAAAACCGAGTCACGTCGGGGCTGTGGGGAACAGGACTACCCCACATGAAGGGACACTCGTGTTTGAACGTCATCATTACGTCGACAATGATTTTACGGTGCTGTTTCCGCGGGGAATCCCTCAGAGGCGGTGCCTTCGACGGAGGTTTGCAGGACATGTCCCGCCCGGTACCGGGGCTTGGAAAAATCCCAGGGGCGCCCATTGCTGCTGAATTAGGACACTGCGCTTCAGCTGAAGACAGCAGAAGAGGCTAAATCCGTTCGGGGGAGCAGACGGAGTGACAGCCCAGTGGTTTCTCCTCTGAGGGGAACCGATGGCTGCAGCAGCTGTCCCCGGACAGCCCTAGCCCTCATCTCCACCTGGAAGGAGCTCGCACGGTGATGGGAGCCCGACACTAAACAGGCTCTGCCCGCGGTCCGAGGACGGCCGGAGTTATTCCTCAGATCGAGCCCAAATCGCCAGCGCGGAGCCACCGACGGAGATGTAGGGACCCCGCCACCGCCTTTCACCCCGCTGTCGCCCGTGGGAGTCCCCCCTGCCCCTCGGGGCTCCCCCGCAGCCCCCGT
>NW_020956516.1:130773-134201 GCF_003031625.1 Empidonax traillii
AAAAAAAAGGAAAAAGTCTCTTTCCTGCTTCACCTTACGGACAAGGTAAATTAACACAGATTATTGGAGAGAAGGATCTCTGCTGTGCCAATCAGATCACGCCCAGCCACCGACGAGCTCCCATCCAGCCCGCCAAAGCAGGATGGGGATGGCTCATTGGCGGGGGGGAAATGGGAGGCTGCAGCAGTCTTTACTTGTAAAGAAGTAAATATCGGTGCCAGAGAGATCTTGCATTTAGGACATGCCCACGAATTGTAGCGAAAGATGAGCTGATACCACACAGAGACTGCAGATTGTGAGTGGGGAAAAAAAAAAATCAAAGCTCTCTGCTCCCCAGACTTTCCACATGCAGGGCACGGCTACCAACTACCCCCCAAAGCAGGTGGCAGAGGGCAGAAAGTATTTCAAAATATCCTCCTGGAATGATTTTCAGCAGCAGCTTAGACAGATGGGCCCCAAGCCCTGGTAGCACCTCCAATCTCCTCTGTTCCAGCTTTCTTTTGATCGAGTAAAAGCAAGAGGCTCTAAATGTGTGACAAGGACAGATCTTAACCCCTCATGGTGTTTCTTGATGCAGCTGAGCATTGCCAGGCAAGTGAAACAGAACAAATATACATAGTGTGAAAACCTTTTAAAGCAGGAGAAAATCTGGAGCACAGCCAAAAACTGTACATTAAGTAAAATAAATAAATAAATAAAAATCAATACATCTGTTTGCATCTTCACAACTCAGCAAAAACCTCACGGTCAGGTTCCTATCCTGCCCACACTGGAGCAAGTCTTGGTCAGCTCCAGTGTAACTGTCTGTGGGTATTATGATTTTTAACTCCGGGAGGTTCTGGCAGTACCTGAATGTTGCATTTTATTTCCACTGCATTGATGTTGCAACACCCCTTACAGCTTCAGAGGAAGCCTGTGCAGGGGGAGGAGAGGGAAGGGGGGGGGGGGTTAGGCGCTGAGATCAGGATCATTGCACACAGAATACAGTGTAACGACTCATGGTATGCTGTTTACCCCCTTTTTTTCATCTTGATTGCTAACTGCAGAAGTTCCCAGTTCCCACCTAGTCACCACAGAATTGTCATCCAGACTCTCCCCACTCCAAATCTGCCCTAGATTCCTCTTCTGCCAAGATATGATGTCATCTACAGTGCCTGAAAAGTTGCTGGGTTTATTGCTCTGTAGTGAAGTAGTCACTATAAACACCCTGGATCAATGAAATAACACCTAAAAAAGTCACAGGAAAGACTGGTATATTTCCCTTAACGTTGTCTTGCAGTAAGAATAAATCCATCTGTTCAGAAAGGCCAGGACAGCCACATGTTAATACCTCAGGTGCACACAGAGATAAAACACACAGCCTCTGCTCACTCATCAGTGACTTGGTTTACAGTGAAGAAATACGAGAATTCTGGATCCAACATCCTCCTTTTGAACAGACAAACCCTCTCAAAGGCAGATTTTCCTTAAATATAATATCAGAATGACAAGCTGTTGTTACACATACTGGTGCCCAAAATAGCAGCAGTGCCAGCAGAAACTGATTAATGAATGGCCAAAAATCAAAGTAATTGCAGATTTGCCTTTTTTCAAGGTAAATACTTGTACTCATCTTTCAGGAAATATCTGGCAGTGTACAAATATATTAGACTTTATTCCATTTTTCTACTACTCATTAACCATGAAATAAATTCTTCGTCTTTCTGCTACACCTCTAATTTCATGGCATTGCCCAATGCTGTTTACAGGGCTCCAAGAGAACCTGCCTTCAATTTGCTTTGGTTTTGACAACATTTTAAAAGCTTACCACCCTGCTTTAGGATTTTGGCATCCCTTGTCCTCTGTCCTTTCTCACTGTGGACAGCAATGTGTCAGACACCTTCATTCACCAGAACAACCCCAGCTTCATCTCAACACCCAGATCCTACCACACTGCCTTCCTGATGCAGCATGGATGAGTGCCTGATCCACGTACTGCTCAGGTAGGCAGCTTTGGATCACAGCCAAGATCTAGTGCTTAGTAATATGGAATATTCACGGCCAGTTATACTACAGACACTCCTGCCATGAAGGGAGTAGCATTGCTGTACCACAGGGGCACAGTCCAGCCTTGCCCTCTGTGCCAAGCCATTTAACAGAATCCCAGGCATGTTTGAGCTTTCCCTTCCACATTCAGCTGCCCCGATGATCTCAAAGGTGCCTTTACACTCAGTTTCTCTACTCACACTCTTTTTGGGCCGCCTTTCCACCTAACTCTTATTTTCAAGGTCTCCAATCTCAAAGGGCTCCTCTCCATCTCGAGTCACTTAACCTAATTACAATCTTTTGTTGTATTAATGTACTCAGTTGCATTAAACAGCTTCAATGTAGACACTTCTCTTGTAATCACAGTGGATAATATAAGCCCTGTTTAAAATCCCCCATCTCTGATCTCATGCGTGCCTTCAGTTTGCCACATCCAAACCATTCCTTACTACCTTCCCCGGGCTTGACCCACTCTTAAAGCCAGTTCGACACGACTCACTAAAGAATCCATCTTTCTGTGATCCCAAGAGCACGGCCCGGGATCTGTGAGGTCTCACTCATTGCTACACAACCCATCATCATGCCTCACTCCCCATCGTGTTCCCAGAGCTCTTCCTCCACCCGACAGGCAGCTGCAGTGCTGCACTTACACCGCTTCAGAGCCCTGAACAACCCTTAGGTATTCTTTCCCCCTCCCCATCTTACATTTTCAGCCAATCCGTCCCTTTTCCTGCAGTAAGACGTCACCAGTCCAGCCTGCACGTTGTGCTCGGATCAATGGTGGCTTCCAGAAAGAACTACTAAGCCAGCAAAGGCAAAAATCTAAAGGCGAATAGTAAAAACCGAGTCACGTCGGGGCTGTGGAGAACAGGGCTACCCCACATGAAGGAACACTCGTGTTTGAACGTCATCATTACGTCGGCGTTGATTTAAGGTGCCGTTTCCGCGGGGAATCCGTCAGAGGCGGTGCCTTTGACGGAGGTTTGTAGGACACATCCCGCCCGGTACCGGGGCTTGGAAAAATCCCAGGGGCGCCCATTGCTGCTGAATTAGGACACTGCGCTTCAGCTGAAGACGGCGGAAGAGGTTGAATCCGTTCAGGGGAGCAGACGGAGTGACAGCCCAGTGGTTTCTCCTCTGAGGGGAACCGATGGCCGCAGCAGCTGTCCCCGGACAGCCCTAGCCCTCATCTCCACCTGGAAGGAGCTCGCACAGTGATGGGAGCCCGACACTAAACAGGCTCTGCCCGCGGTCCGAGGACGGCCGGAGTTATTCCTCAGATCGAGCCCAAATCGCCAGCGCGGAGCCACCGACGGAGATGTAGGGACCCCGCCACCGCCTTTCACCCCGCTGTCGCCCGTGGGAGTCCCCCCTGCCCCTCGGGGCTCCCCCGCAGCCCCCGT
>NW_020956516.1:134418-136707 GCF_003031625.1 Empidonax traillii
CCCGACACTAAACAGGCTCTGCCCGCGGTCCGAGGACGGCCGGAGTTATTCCTCAGATCGAGCCCAAATCGCCAGCGCGGAGCCACCGACGGAGATGTAGGGACCCCGCCACCGCCTTTCACCCCGCTGTCGCCCGTGGGAGTCCCCCCTGCCCCTCGGGGCTCCCCCGCAGCCCCCGTGCTTCTGCCGGCAGACGGGACGGACAGAACTGTCGGCATCATCGCCAGGCTGACCCACTCTTTTCCCGGCAGCTCCGAGCCCCTCTCCGCCAAGGCAGGCTGTGCGTGCCGGCAGAGCGGGCAGAGATGTCAGGATGCCCTTCAAAAAGCCACGGGAGCTCGCAGCTGTTCCGCGGGGACAACGGGAGCGGAGATGACTTTTAGCCATCGGGAGCCCAGGATGACCACCTTGTAGGCAGAGGATTTCTAGAATTCAGCGAACCCTACGAAAATCCTCATTACACAGATCAAGCCACAGGAATACGGACTCACAACGTGCTATTCAGTATATTACAGGCAAGAACTTGTCTCTCTAACGCGAGGGCGCAGATCGGTCTATTGACTCCCAGTCAGAGACCACGGGACTTGGCGGCAGACACCGGGGAGGAATGGTCCAGTCCTGCTCGTGCGGCAGAGCAGCTCCGAGCGTCTCTAGCAATTCCCCTCTCTGAGGCTGCAAAACAACCTCCAGCCACCACGGCGGGCGAGCGCTGCAGCCGCTGCTCCTTTGCCCCTCCCGCTTCCCGCAGCCGCCCGTGGAAGCGGCTCGGCAGCGCTCCCGGCTGCGAGCCGTGCCTCGGCTGCTAGGACTGCAGCGTGCCTGGCAACGTCGCTGTTAATCAGCATCACTCTCCAAAACAGCGTGCGGCGGGAAGAAGAGCCTGGGCTTACAGAGACTGACAGCCCTGCGCGAAATTGGTATCGTTTATTCAAGGCACTGCTGGATATTCTAGAGCTTTCCGTTAACGACTCCTGCCCAGACTATGCCACGAAGTAAAAGCATTCACGAGCTGTTTCTAAAGATGAGCTTGCTTTCTGTTTCTAAAAGGAATGCTGAAATATTTCCTGACAGTTTGCATCTACGATAAACCCCGATAAGATCTTCAATTCAATACTGCAGTCGGAGAAACCAAGAGGAACCGAACGGAAACCAAATCCTCCCCTGCCCCAAACGACAGGCATTGAGAGATCTCACATCACCCTTAGCCACATAACCGGAGGATACGAGTCACCTCCCACTCCCGTCGGCAAATGCTGATTTTCCCTCTTCTTCTACAGAAAGAGTTAAACCATAACCAGAAGTTTTTCCTTTAGAAGATCGCGGTTTGCTGTGGATATCACATGGTCCTGCCTTCCATCACATGCATGCGAATAAACGAAAGAAATTGGTAGTTCTACAGCACTGGGATAAATCTCACAAATGAAGGCAGTTCACCGCATACTTAGCAGGTGATGACTCAGTCCCCTTAAGCACAACAGCCACATGATCAAAGGGGACTAAATAAACAATCTCCAGCAAATACACAAAGAACTCAAACGTAAAGGCGGTACTAAGTGATCTAATACAGACGCGAGAAGGAAAGAGAAAATCGTGAGACACATTCAAACACTTTTCTACGGATAAACGGGAGATAATCCACTCCTACGATACTTTTCAAAAAAGATATGAAGTTTTCAGCTTTCGTTGCTGGTTTTGGTGTGTCTATAAACACCACCTCTGTAACAGAAACATTGGCAGAAACAACGATTCGCCATTTTATTTCTTTCGTCCGTATCCTTCGCCTGAAGAGCGTCTATTCGTTCAAAACCCAACGAAGTGTACGTTGTCAAAATATATAAACTGCATTAAAGATACCACTGTGCCTTAAAAATATGGTGGTTACCCAAAAATGCATCTTTGGCGAATTAAACTCCTAACACGAAAAGAAATTATAAAAAAGCACTGCTTGTTCTTATTGCCCTGAGAGCTTTGCAGACTTCGTTTTATAAGCTATAGAGAAAATTAAATCGGATAGAAGACATCTTCACTTTCCCCTGTAAAAGTTGTGTTCATTTTCTAATACTGAACAAGAAATACTAAACGTGACCCTAACGTCTCATCTCAAAGAGTGCTTTGAAGCTGGTCTACATGAGAACAGGATCGATTCAGTGCCAGCAGCGCACGGACAAGATCAGCTGCCTCGATAACGTCGTTCAAAGGACCCGGTAACTAAGCAAGTGCTCTCCACGCAGGGTTACTGAGAAAACCAGTACCGAATGTGAGTTCTCTTGCTTTTTCTGCTCTGCTGCT
>NW_020956516.1:139433-140470 GCF_003031625.1 Empidonax traillii
CTCCCGGTCCAGCGCCTCCCGCAGCACCAGCGAGTACGACCCCGAGAACGTCGCCTCCAGACCGAACGGACCCGACGGCCACACCCAGCACCGCACACGACCGTTCGCCCCCGAGTCCCGGTCCGACACGCTCAGCACAGCCACCACCGTCCCCACCGACGCGTCCTCGGGCACTGGCACCGACAGCGATGTCACCAACACCTCCGGCGCGTTGTCGTTCGCGTCTAGCACTTCCAATACCACCTTGCAGTGACCCGACAACGCGGGGGAGCCTTTGTCTCTTGCTTCTACGGGGATCTCGTAACTATCCATTTCTTCATAGTCTAACTTGCCTTGAAGCCTGATTTCTCCTTTGATTTCATCGATAGTGAACATTTCTTTAACTTCTGTAGTGACATGCCTACCAAATAGGTATATAATATCACTATTGGTCCCTTCGTCTGGATCGGTGGTATTAAGCGTGATTAAGAGAGTTCCGAGCTCTGAGCCCTCCAAGACTTTAACTTTATAAACAGACTGGTTGAACTGCGGTGCGTTGTCGTTCGCGTCCAGCACCGAGATCACCAATTCCATCGTTCCTGTCAGCGACGGCCGGCCCCCGTCACTCGCCGTCAGCACCAATCGGTGCACCGACATCGTCTCGCGGTCCAGAGATTTCGTTAGAATAAGACCCAAAGACGCACCCTCGTCATTATTTCCCCGAGTATCAAGACTGAAGTGCTCGCTGGGGCTGAGTGTATAGGAGAGCTGAGCGTTCGCTCCGATATCTGCATCCGATGCGCCCTCCAGTGGGAAACGAGACCCCACCGAAGACGATTCCGGGATGTTAAGGGCTTCTTCGTTCACACGGAAGATGGGGGCATTGTCGTTGATGTCCGTGACCTCCAGCTCCACGTGGAAGACGCGCAGCGGACGCTCCACCAGCACCTCCAGCCGCAGCAAGCACGGCGCGCTCTTCCCGCACAGCTCCTCCCGGTCCAGCCGCGAGCTCACCACCAGCGCCCCGCTCGCCCCGCTCACCTCCACGCTCGCCCGCC
>NW_020956516.1:140849-144635 GCF_003031625.1 Empidonax traillii
CGCCACACGGCCCACCACCGTGCCGGCCTTGGCTTCCTCCGACACCGAGTACCGCACCTGCCCCGCGCACAGCGCCCACGCCGCCTGCACCACCACCACCCGCAACAACAAACCACACACACACTCGCCCATCGCCGCCGCCGCCGCCTCCGGCCCCAGCCGCACGGGCCCCGCACGGCTCCCGCCGCCCCCCACACGGCCGCGCTAAGGTCTCTCTGGCAGGGTCGGGCCGCCGTTCTGCTCTCCCGGCGCCGCGCCTGGACCGGTTCGCCGCATCCTTCCTCCCGCTGACGGCACCGTGACAGCGGCTCGGGGAGGAGCTGCTGCCCTCCCGTGTCTCACGGCTCCTTCGCGGCCAACAGCGGCATCTGGTGTCCGATCGCGGCTCCTTCCGTGGGCAGCCGCCTCTTGCCCACCTCCCGCTGCCGCTGCGACTCCGTGCGGGCACGGACCGGCCTTGGCTCCGCCCGCTCGGCTGACGAGCTCCGGAATTTCCCTTCAGAACATTTCCCTTCCTTCAAAGCGGTAAAAATTGTTTTTTCTCTTCTCCTCCTCTTCCTCTTCTTTTCTTCTCTTCTCTTTTTCTTTGCCTTCCTAAAGGCACTTTAATTGTTACGTACATCTGCCAAAGCGTACATATCATTAAATGCCTGTATTAACCCAGGAACCACACGTAGGAGGGTCTTCACTGAATAAAGCCTTTGTCGCTTCTGGTCTCATGACTTTATCTTCCCTATGCATTGCTGAGGAAGCATAACTCAATTTCCTCATTTATGTTTTCTTCTTGAAGGTATTGCAGCTATTTCCTCTACAGAAGAAGACTGTATCTTCCTTCAATAAAAGTAGTCAGGTGTTCAGAACACAAAAATTCACATGGAATTTTTCTGGGTCTAGTGCAGAGACGCTAAAACTAAACTGAAATTGCTTACCTTTTCCTGGCTTTGTGACATGGATGTAGATGAGGAATCCCACACACTCCTTTGTTCTCATACAATAAATAACAGGTCGAGACCATGATTTTAGAAAAAAAACCACTCGTGTCTGTCCACAACAGAATGGTTTTGCCTTTTGAAGTACAGGCCCAACAAAATAAACCGTCACTGCATCCAAATTCCAAAGACTTTCAGCTGCACCAGTGACTCCCTAACTCTGTATGTCTATCTAAACACAACCCACAGAACAGAAATCCTCTCAGAAGGGTGAAATATCTCAAGGAAGCTGAGTTCTCTCATCTTGATATGTGCCAATAAAGTATTTTCTGTACGTTTTATCCCCAACTTGTAGCTGTACGGTGAAGAACAAATTCTTTGTTATCTCTTTAGGCAGGTAACATTCACAGTAAGGCAAAACAATGTGTCCATTACCGATGGAGATAAACAGGACACAGGACAGTCATCCAGCCATGACATAACTGAAGACAACACCCTAGGGCTGCACCACGGTTCTGGCAAGGTGCAGTTCATCTTATGACAGGTCCCCAGCCTCCCACCTCACCCACTGACATAAATCCATCCGGGCGTTTTCCCTGCAGATCTACAGACACTTTCTGCTGCCCTTCCCTCAGGCTGGGCAGTAACATGCAACAGGTGATTTCACAGAGTAGTGAGATGCTGGTTCTACCACAGAAGAATCAATGATGCAACAGGAGGGGAGGGAACACACAAAAAGCCCACAAACAAACAAACAAAAACCCACCCAAACCAAAACTAAACAAACAAAAAAACCACAAAAACAATCGAACAAACAAAAACACCATATACCAAAGTCCAAAAAAGTCTCCTCGATAGGTCATTTTTAATTACGCCTGATGCTATCTAACAGTTGCCTTGATTTATTTCTAGGTCTTCGTGGTCAGGGCTGTGTTCAAGGATCACTGTTCAAAATTTCAGGGAAGCAGGGCTGGAAAAGCAAACAGGCTTTGTCCAGCTTCTCAAATCCCAGCTGTATTGCCAGCATTTCTGTAGCCATTTCTATGAAGGCAGAAACAAATAAAACCCTAAGCTTTACAGCATTCTCTCGAGGTAAAACTCACCTTAAGAGGCTACAAGACAATGAACCACAGTGATGGCAAGGGGCACGAATTCTGAAATCAAAGAGCACCATTCGGCAGAATGGCTCTCGCTCATATCTCCTGAGAAAATCAAGCTAAGCCACGCTGTCTATGGGGGAATTGGGAGTTTCAAGAATCCCAGTTTGTAACCACATGATCATCAGAAGGCATACACACAATGAGAAAAATAAAATAAAATAAAATAAAATCATAGTTTATTTTTTAAAGTATTCTCAGGGAAGGGAAAAATAAAACAAAATAAACTCAAATAAATTTTAAAACCCTAAACATCAAAAAATTACAAAGCCTACAACTGCAAGGTACAAGGAACCACTCAGGTCAGAAATCAAACTGAGGTGCTTCTACAAATACATCAATCCACCATAAACAAGTCCTCTAACAGTACATCTTGCCTGATACAGCACTATGGCTGCACATTTTTGACATCTACTTTCGTTCGTGTTCTTCTGCCAGTAGGTACCTAATATTAGATAGTACACTTAAATTATACTTAAAAGGGAGAAATGTGAAATAATTTTGTCTTTGCCATGTCCATAGTAATTCTGTAGTTGTTTACAAACTAATACATGCTATGCAAGGTGAACAGGCAAGAACTTTGCATGATTTCTCTTTCAGAGGTGAACCAAAAAGGAAGACAGGCTTCTGATTAAGACTGGAAACGAGCATTTCTCAGGATCCAAACCCAAGAAATTCATTAGAACTGCCCTACGTCTAAAACAGGGAAATCTAAACAAATGAAGACACTCCATCCAAAATAAAAGAAGGCTGAAAAAGGCTAAAAGAGTTGTGATTAACTACACAAATGGCAGTAAAACCAGACCTGATAATACCAGCAAGATAAAGTCAACACTGCAGTTGGGCAGAGATCTTTACCAGCAACCATTACATTTAATAGCTCATCAGGGGATCTCAAAGTGTCAGAGTGTGTGATGTATCAAAGATGAGATATCACCGTGCGGAGCAGAGTTAAAATACAGGCCTGCTGACAACTGCAGAAACAGCTGATGATTCACTCTGAAGACCTAAGCGGGAAAGCGGCAAAAGATTTTGAATGCAGGAGACTACAAAGTAGAGCAGATGAGGAAAAAAGATGTTGCTTCAACAGAGACTGTGACTGATTCTGAAACAATCAGTGAAGGTCATGAAATTACATATTTGACACAGAAAAGAAATTGACGTGCATATCTCAGCTCCATTCTCAGTGCCAGTCAAAAAGGTAAGACCTCTGAAACGATGTAAGACAAAAGGTATTTCATTAAAATTTGAAGAAATATGGAGTGCAGCAAGATCTGAGTATTTTGTACAGTTCCCCTTCATAACACGGTCAGAGGAAGAGAGAACACGATACTGGGTATAAAAAACCTGCAACGGTGTAATATATAACAAAGCACAAAGACGAGAGAAAATGCAAAGAGAAGTCAGAGTGTAAACAGCCGCCAAGCACCAACTATCCTCAGGCAGAGAGGGCAGAAACTGTCTCCAAAGCACATCGGCGCAGGAAGAGGGGAAAAAAAGGGGCAGAAAAGGGGAGGAAGGGCCACTGACCGTGTCGAGGAGAGCGGGAGGCTCCTGCTGCGTGTCCTTGGCCGCGGCGCCGGGCGGCGGCGGGAAGTTGGGGCTGAAAACCATCAGGTCGCTCTTGGCCGCGCCCTCCGCCACGCACAGGCTGCGGCTCTGGCGCTGCGAGTACGACCAGCTGCCCACTTCGCTGGCGC
>NW_020956516.1:146160-147192 GCF_003031625.1 Empidonax traillii
CCGCTCCCGGTCCAGCGCCTCCCGCAGCACCAGCGAGTACGACCCCGAGAACGTCGCCTCCAGACCGAACGGACCCGACGGCCACACCCAGCACCGCACACGACCGTTCGCCCCCGAGTCCCGGTCCGACACGCTCAGCACAGCCACCACCGTGCCCACCGACGCGTCCTCGGGCACCGGCACCGACAGAGACGTCACCAACACCTCCGGCGCGTTGTCGTTCACGTCCACCACCTCCAACACCACCTTGCAGTGACCCGACAGCGGGGGGGTCCCTTGATCTCTTGCTTCAATACGGAAATCAAATACCCTGACTTCTTCGAAGTCTAAGGCTCCCATAAGGTGAACCTCCCCCGTCTTCGGATTGACGGAAATCACATCTTTGCTACTGGGCGGGAAGAAGTTCGTCACAGTGTAGCTCAGCTCACTATTGCTTCCTACATCGGGATCCGTGGCATTAACCCGCGTCACTAGCGTACCCTCTGCAGCGCTCTCCGGCAGTTGCACTTTATACACCGTCTGATTACACTGAGGGGCGTTGTCATTCGCATCCAGCACCGAGATCATGATCTCCACTGTACCAGTCAGAGATGGCCGGCCCCCGTCACTCGCCGTCAGCACCAACCGGTGTACATCCGTCGTCTCCCGGTCTAGAGGTTTCGTTAAAACGAGTTCAGGTTCAATATTTTGCTCATTCGACTTTTGTAAATCCAGAGAGAAGTGCTCGCTGGGGCTGAGTGTGTACGAGAGCTGAGCGTTCACTCCGATATCTGCATCCGAAGCGCCCTCCAGTGGGAAACGAGACCCCACCACAGACGATTCCGGGATGCTAATGTTTTTTCTGGCGGCGGGGAAGATGGGGGCATTGTCGTTGATGTCCGTGACCTCCAGCTCCACGTGGAAGACGCGCAGCGGACGCTCCACCAGCACCTCCAGCCGCAGCAAGCACGGCGCGCTCTTCCCGCACAGCTCCTCCCGGTCCAGCCGCGAGCTCACCACCAGCGCCCCGCTCGCCCCGCTCACCTCCACGCT
>NW_020956516.1:147881-151854 GCF_003031625.1 Empidonax traillii
TCCGGCCCCAGCCGCACGGGCCCCGCACGGCTCCCGCCGCCGCCCGCACGCCCCGGCTCCGCTGCCCGGCCCCAGCCGCCCCCCCGCGCTCACAGCCGGGCTCTCCGCCGCACCGGGGCGGAGCCGCCCACACGCCGTTCCTGAGCCTGCAGCGACACCGTGCGCTGCTCCGCCGCCGCACACGATCCCACACAGTGCCCGCGCCTCTGCGTCTCCTCTGCCGGCTCTTGCTTTGCTCCTCTTTCTTTTCCTATGTTCTTTTTCTTTTCCCTTATTTTTTTTTCCTTACCGCCACTGGTAGCTCATCAGTCGCCTCCATTGCCGCAGTGGAGGCCGTGAGAGTCGGAAGCTCCAGCTCTTGTTACGTGGCATCTGTGTCGGAGCGTGGTGCTCTGAAGAAGGCGGAGGATCTCGGTAATGAACATTGCTCAATGACTAGAGGTAGGTCAGTGAGTACTGCTCACCTCCTTTGCTGTTTCTTTCTTTCTTTCTCCTATTTGCCATTTTCCATTCCTAATCATATCCTTCATATCGTCTTCTGTTTTTCTTTCCCATGTCACTTTCCTTCTTTTTTTTTTTCTTTCCCTTCTTTCTTGCCCTCCTCCTTTTCTGTTTGCTGTGATGGCCTCCGTGATGTACCAGTAAACTCGTTTATAATTTGTTCCTTTCTCTCTCTATTGCTTGCTCATTTCTTTGCTTCTCTTTCCCTGCATTCTTCCTTCCTTACTTCTTTATTTTTCTCCTTGTCTTCTTTTCCATGTCTTTATGCATACACACATCCCCTTCTTCTTGCCTCCTTGTCTCTCTGTTTTATCTCCTTAACCAGCATGTTTTCCATATGATTCAATCACTCACCATTGGAGCACGGACATACCCTTTGGAAGGAATTCTTATTCCTCTCCTCTGCCGCCTTCCCTGTCTCCACACAAGGAACAACCTTCCTTCTCATCTTCAGTCAGTGCAAGACAGACAGAATGCCCCTTCACCTCCCCTTCTCGAAGGAAACCACACTCTTTAAGCCCCGTCCTCTCAAGGAAGAGAATCCACCACTCTGAAACACAAGCCCAATCCCCAGGTACTTTGGCATGGGTGCAAACAGGCTCCCAGGAAAACAAACAAGCTGGAGGACTCTTTCCTTTGAGGACTCCCCATCACAGCCAAACCTTTAAGACACCAATCCTTTAAGAAGGCTGAAAAAGAACAGGCCAACCACAGCGTACAGGTACTCTTTATATACTTCCATAAAGAGTTACTCTTCAGGCTTTATTTTCCACCTCCTCTGCCAGATACACAGGGCAAGAACCTCCACACCCAGGGGCATTAGTACCCATGGAATAACTCTCACTCGGTAGCATGATCCACCCAGCAAAAGCCATGAAGGTAACATGGTATCTTTTTCATTGAGAACAAATCCTCGACCGCCAAAACATTCACTCCAAAAATCACATTAATGGCCCTCTTTCATCTGCAGTTGCTGTCACTTGCTCCCATTGTGCCTGGAAGCACCGGGGAAGAAAGGTATGAGAGCAGGTAGTGGTGCTTTGATGGTCTATTTACAGAACCATTGGATATCTCAAGTTAGAAGAGACCCATAGGGATCATCAAGTCCAGCTCCCAATACAAGAAATATTCGGTCAATGCAAGGTGAAGATAATGTGACTAAAAGGGAATAAAAGCACAGCTGTCCCTTAAATGCATCTTTTTTAGGTAGGAGCAACTTACCTGTAGCATCACTGGTGGCTTCTTCAGAAAAGGAACGTATTCAGGGGAGGGAAATTGGTTCTGAGGGACATTTTCTTTTAATGTTATCAGAGATTTCTGTGGAAGATGGACAGGGAAAAATGACCCACATTCGAAATCACTGGACAGAGCACAGTGCTCCCTTATGCACTTTTATCACAGGGGAAGCAGGAGGGACACTGGAAAGCTAAGGACATTCTCCCAACATCAACATCAGCTTTTGAGGCTGGAAAAGCCATTCCTCAAATTGATGATGAACTGCTGTGAACTCCACCACCTGACAGGTGACAAAACACAGCAGCCTGCATTTCATCCACTGTAACCAACACATTGCCAATAGGAAAAAAAGAAAAAAAAAAAAAAAGTTCTTGGAAAACCAAAAGGTCCCACTCGACCACAAAAAACAAACAAACAAACAAACAAAAACCCAGTTTTGTCAACTTCTTGATTACAGAGAAAACTTCTTCCACTCGCTCTCAAGACAAGAGCAGATACATAACCAAGAAGACAAGAAGAGGTTCAGAGAATGCTGACCAAATCAGACT
The DNA here is from genome assembly GCF_003031625.1 of Empidonax traillii. Lineage (NCBI taxonomy): Eukaryota > Metazoa > Chordata > Aves > Passeriformes > Tyrannidae > Empidonax > Empidonax traillii. Next base: position 150,167 of record NW_020956516.1, read on the forward strand.
GATATTTGGAAAAGCTTCTATTTGACAAACATCACACTGCCAAAAGTAAGTCGTCCAAGCCGTGTATGACAGATATCTTCCCATCTGGCAGAAAAAACACGGAAAACACCAAGGAATAGGGATATGCAGAACTTCTGGAGGGCCTGAGAGGACCCCAAGCGAGCAAATCTGAGTGACAGGTGTCTGCTCAAGGTTTTCCACTCGAATCCTGTATCCCAAGCTATGGGAAATGAGTCTCCAGCTAAGCATTCTCCTGTTCTTCCCCAGACACACAGTGCCTGTCCTACACAGCACCTCCATTTCCTCAGTGAAGAAACTTCACTCAAAGTCACCCTCCCCATGACAGAGGCCCCAAGCAATACTCGGTGATCACAGCCACAGCACACAAACTGTCCCACCAGAACAGCATGCCCCAGCAATAAAACCCACTCTGAGCATGACCCAGGCCTTCCCACATCCCCACCTTCCCTCACAATCCACATAAAGAGCTTGCAGAGGGATGCAAATCCTCAGAATGTCTGGCAGGCTGTGTGAAATTCACCCTAAATGTTCCGTGCCTTTTCAGCCATCTCAGATGGAAACACCACAGGGCTACGCATTAGAGATCTTAAAGACTCTGTGATCAGAGAGACAGCTCTGATGCTGGTTCATATGATTTTTTTGCCTTTGAGAGAACCACACCAAATGCTAAAGCACAAGCAGAGCCCCAAAATCAACTGTGTGGGACAATTATGATATAATACCAGAGCTGGGCTGTACAGACGGGTTTGGTAGGTCTGTTCAGGGTTAAACATGACCAGGGGATATGCCATTTATACTGAGACTGACTCTGCAAGTGTACAAGTAGGGGAAATCACACACACACACACACAGACACACACACAGAGATTACACCCCCTTCCTCATCACATCCTCTTATAAATCTCACTTGACAAGGAGCAAGGAACCACCACGGCAAAATCAACAGCTGAGGAAGCTACTATGGATGCACACAACTACACAAGGACAGCAGGTTGAAGTGTGACCCTCTCATAATAACTTTCTCAACACAAGAAAGAAATGGTTCATCAAACAACATTCAGCATTTTGCATTGCATCTCCTCTTAATAACACATTTCCTCTGGCAATGACACAGCAGCACAAATTACTTTCTGTAGTGGGAGATCTTCATAACCTCAAAGGACACTGAGGGCATTTCAATACAACACAGCATCTCAAGATTCACAAGGCCTTCAACTCCAGAACCTCAGAGCCCTGGAAAGTAACCCAGGCAGGAACACACTGTGTCCATTCTGCCTCACAGTTTCCTCTAGGTATCTTTTATTCCCCTCACTGGGGTACGAGTTCTCAAGACAGGAAGATCACCTCTCATTCTTGTCCTTAAGACATGGCCCGTGGCCTTCCCAATGATTCCCACCTTCCTTCGACAAGTCTTCCCATTGCTCAAGGTCACATCAGGAAACGTCTGGGCCCTACTCTGTCACTGCCACACCCCCTTCCATAAACATTCCACAGTTCCTTTTCACTCCAGCGTTTGTGAAGCCCTTCATCCATGAGAACACCATGGAAAAACATACAGATGGATCACACACAGAGTGTCCAGCAGACTCTGCTGCTGACACATCATGCTTTGCCATGCTTCAGCTATCTCAGATGGACACATGGAAAAACAGGGAGCAATACTTTCT
>NW_020956516.1:154776-155756 GCF_003031625.1 Empidonax traillii
CGACCCCGAGAACGTCGCCTCCAGACCGAACGGACCCGACGGCCACACCCAGCACCGCACACGACCGTTCGCCCCCGAGTCCCGGTCCGACACGCTCAGCACAGCCACCACCGTCCCCACCGACGCGTCCTCGGGCACTGGCACCGACAGCGACGTCACCAACACCTCCGGCGCGTTGTCGTTCACGTCCTGCACTTCCAGCTCCACGCTGCAGTGACCTGACAGCGGGGGTGCCCCTTGATCCTTCGCCTTTACGTTTAGTTCGTATAAAGTAACTGTTTCAAAGTCCAGGGCTTCCCTCAGTCTAATCTCACCGCTCTTCTCATTGATGCTGAAAACATCTGCGGCAGAAGGTGGAACAACAGTATCAATTTCATAAATCACTTCTCCATAGATTCCCAAGTCCAGATCTGTCGCGTTTACTCGCACCACTAGCGTCCCTTCTATGGCGTCCTCGGGCAAAACTACGTTGTACACCGACTGGTTGAACTGAGGCGCGTTGTCATTCACATCCAGCACCGAGATCACCAGCTCCATCGTCCCTGTCAGAGACGGCCGGCCCCCGTCACTCGCTGTCAGCAACAACCGGTGCACAGGAATCGTCTCGCGGTCCAGCGGTTTTGTGACTACTAGAAACAGGGACTTACTGCGTGAGTTACTTTTTCCTTCCTCTATTTTAAAATGCTCACTGGGACTCAGTGTGTAGGAGAGCTGAGCGTTCGCTCCGATGTCTGCATCCGATGCGCCCTCCAGAGGGAAACGAGAACCGGGTGGAGAGTTCTCTGATAAACTGATGTTTTTTCTGGCGGCGGGGAAGATGGGGGCATTGTCGTTGATGTCGGTGACCTCCAGCTCCACGTGGAAGACGCGCAGCGGACGCTCCACCAGCACCTCCAGCCGCAGCAAGCACGGCGCGCTCTTCCCGCACAGCTCCTCCCGGTCCAGCCGCGAGCTCACCACCAGCGCCCCGCTCGCCCCGC
>NW_020956516.1:155777-157009 GCF_003031625.1 Empidonax traillii
GCAATGACATTGGTGACATGATCCAAGAGAAAAACCAAAATGCTGAGGAGCACAGAACTGTAAAAGACGATACCAGCGGTGTAGGAGAATCTGGTTTGGGGTTTGGTGGGGAATTCTGATTCTTTACATTTGTTTGGGGTTTTACTTGTCTGGATTTTTCTTATTTTGTGTTCAGAAAATATTTCCAGCACTGTTGAAATTATGTGATTTTTTCATACACATTTTGATAGAATATCAAAAGAGGCTACCATATTTCATACCATTTCTCTGGCCAGGAAGGCAAATTCACAACAGAGAAGCAGAGCAGGACAACACCAAGAAAATTATAAATTCTAACACTTACCTTGGGTCACTCTCCTCTGCCTGAATGGGTAATCAGTAGAGCAAAAAGATACATGGAAAAAGATGATAGTAGAAGTCTGTACTGCCTTTCCTAGTTTCTTAATGAGTCTGAGGATAGAAACTAAATGCAGATTTGTTCTTTCCACAAAAAGCCAAAAATTTGAGGTCCCAAATGTAACTTTGCATCACATCTCTTGCAAGGGGATGAATGGAAAGGACAGTTTTTCCTAACACTACAGACCTAATCCCAACACCGTCAGCAAAGGCAATAGTACAATAGATAGTGACTCGGGGACTATCAACACCACAGCTTCCCTGTCTTGTATTTCTCATCAAGCTCGGGTCGAAAACCTACACAACAGTAAACAAGAGCATTGCTTACAAGCCCGAAACCTTGGAGCACCTCTCATCAAAATAGCCAGTGATTTCAATCTAAGGAACAAGTCCCGCTCACTGAAGCAAATATCAGCTCCAGGGTACCGTAATACTGTTACTTCGCGAGACATACACACCAAGAGCGAGGGTTCTCCGGAAAGGACGAGGCTGCACATTGACAAGTCCCTTTAATTTCCGTTCAGAACGCACCGCCCTCAGGCAGCAGCGGCGGAGCCAGGCTCCAAACAGCGCCGGCCCAGGGGGCGGATCAGAGGGGACAAAAGATAGAAGAGTTCGCCGGGGAAGGAAGGAGGAAGAGGGAGAGACACTGACCGTGTCGAGGAGAGCGGGAGGCTCCTGCTGCGTGTCCTTGGCCGCGGCGCCGGGCGGCGGCGGGAAGTTGGGGCTGAAAACCATCAGGTCGCTCTTGGCCGCGCCCTCCGCCACGCACAGGCTGCGGCTCTGGCGCTGCGAGTACGACCAGCTGCCCACTTCGCTGGCGCACACCAGCGTCG
>NW_020956516.1:159652-164189 GCF_003031625.1 Empidonax traillii
TTTTTCATATTTGTCTTCCTTCTATTTCTCTTCCTGTTTTAAGAGGGGTTTTTTTCACTTCCTTTATTACTGTTCCCTTTATACGATATTCTCTTTTTTCTATTCATTATCCATTTGATTGTTGCTCTGCTGTGCATTATTCTTTAAGCCATTATCCCTTCTCTTTTCATCCTGCTCTCTTCTTTATCCCCGCTGCCAGCTCCCCACTCCCCTCTGGCGCCGCGGTGGAGGCCATCATAGTCGGAGCCATCAGCGTTAATTATCGGGAGCAGCACCAGAGTGAGGTATTGTAACCGAAGCAGAGGCTGCTGGGGACCAACTTCACTCAGCGTCCAGAGGTGAGGTCGGTATCAGCTGGTCATTTACTTTATCCGGTTTTATTTTCGTCCATTCTCTCCTTCCTTCCTTGATTGCATACTGGCTTGCTTTTTATTTATGTAGTCTCCTTTCTTTATCTATCCTTTTCTTCTCCCTTTTATTCTGCTGTTATCTCTCTTCCTTCTTCTCCTATTTGCTTACCAATCAGTGGATTCTTTGCCTGTGTCTTCTTTCCTCCTACCAGCTTCTACCTGTCCTATTTTTCCATGTCCTCCTTTACTTTCTTCATTGTCTCCTTCGTCCTTTCTTTCTTACCAAAATTCTTTTCAAATCTCTATGCCATACTCACAGCGGACATGTCCTTCCTGAACAGCTCTCACTCCTCTTCCTTGCAAAGATTCCTTCCTTTGTTTCAGATTTTTCTCTTCCTTTCTCTGTTCTTTCTTCCTCTTCTCCCTTTCTCTCTCTCCTTTCTATCTTGCTTCACTGGGCCATTTTTTGCTTCACCTTCCCTTATGATTTCATCCTTGTATATTCTATCAATTTTTTTCCCTTAAGAAAATCCTTTAAAAATAGCTACACCACTGTCACCACCAAGCACACACATGCCTTTTCACAAAAGCTCTCATGCCTCTTCCTTTCCTCTTCTCAGCCATCTGGATCTTTCTGCTTCCCTCCCATCCCTGCACCTACAACTGCCCCTCCCTTCAGGATGAAAACCAAACATTGAGCCTTCATCAGTCAGCTCAAGGACCCAGTGATAACACATCATAGCAGTCAGATGGCAAAGAACAGCTCTGCCACATCAGAGAAGGGCTCCACCCACTTAGACATCTAATAAAAAAAAGGTTCCAAGGAGTAAGAATTAAGGGAAGACGCTCCTTTGAGAACTGAAAAGATATCCCAACCAAGCACAGTGACCCTTCAAAAGAAGACTGAAAAAGCACAGGGCAACCACAGCTCCCAAGCACTTCTCAGAGATTTCTCTGAAGAGCTTTTCTTCCTGACCCATGTCCCACCTGCACAGCCAAACAAACCCACCAAGGTAACACCAGGGCATTGCCACTGACAACATCTGCTGTAGGCCCAACACAGCTACTCCAAGAAACACATAAAAGTCAGTTCTTGATCTGTCCTTGCTTCCACCTGCTCACCCTGTGCCAGGCAACAGCTGGAAAGGAATAAGAACAGGTAGTGCTGCTCCAAACCTACAGGAATTTCTATCCATGAGATGTGCAGTCAATCCAACACAAAGGAACCAAAGCTGAACACGAACCAAGGTACACCCATCTCTCACACAGAGCCTCTTCAGTTATCAGTGACTTACCTCATCAGCATCACTGTTGCTTCTTCACAAAAAAATCCCTCCAGGACAAGGAGTATTGATTTTAAGGGATGTTGTCCTTTAATGCTACCAGCTGTGTCCACTTACAAGCAAGACCAAGACCTCACACATGACTGAGGCAATGGCCTGAGAAGAATGGCTGAATGATACACATTGCAAAAACCTGCAGTTGGGCCAACAACACTCCAAATCAAACACAAGCTGTTAAAGGGATGAATAACTACACAAGCAATAGTAACATGGAGGAGAGAGTACAAGGATATGCAGAACGACTGGAGGTCCTGAGAGGGGGCCAGGAGAGAAGCCTGATGTGACCAGCCTTTACTCATGGTTTTCTACTGATATTCTCTATCCAGTGTCATGGGAAATGGCAACTCCACAGCTAATCTGACATTAGCCATTTCCTCCCCAATTACACCCACTGTGATCTTCACAGCATCTCCATTGCCCTCAGGCAACACTTCCCCACCCAAACTCACCCTCCCCATCACACAGGCCCAGGCTCTACATACTCCCATATGAAGAATCACTGCTGAACTATCAAACATTGCTCAACACGCCTCATCTGTAACCCCCTCCCTGCATGTGATCCAGGCCTTGCACATCCTCACCTTCCCTCTAGAGCAACACAAAGAACCTGTGGACTTCTGCAAGACCACACAGCATTTGGCAAGCTCTTCCCAGCTGCACAAACTTCACCATAAACGCTTTGTTCCTTCTCAGCAATATCTCACATGGAGACACCACAGAGCTGTGTGTTAGAGCTCATAAAGATTCTGGGATTAGAGCTGTGACAGCTCTGACCCCAGGCCACACATATTTATATCACCAAGAGAACCACAGCAAAGGCCAAAGCACAGGAGCACTCAAAGGGTCATCTGAGGGGGAGGATTTGTACCACATGAAGCCAGAGCTGGCCTGCAGTGCAGGGCTTGGTGGGTGCCTGTGGATATAAGAATGAGCCACGTGTGACAACAGGACACACCATCTCGACTGAGGCCACCTCTGCAGTGCACAAGGAGGGGAAGTTGAGCACACAGAGATTACACCCAACTCAGCAAGTGTACTTACAAATCCCACCTGAGGAGGAGCAAGAAACCATCATGACAACATCAGCAGTTGTGCAAACACCTAGGGATACTCACCACTACACAGGGACAGCAAGTTTAAGCGTTCCCCTCCCACAGCACCGGTTTCAAAACAAGTGGTTCATCACACAACACTCAGCACGCTGCATCTCACCCCCTATGACCAACACATGGCCTACCCCAGGCAGGCAGCACCACAAGAGACTGTCTCTGATAGGAGATCACTGCTCATCTTGCTTTTCTCTGAGCATCCTTCAGTCCCCTCTCCAAGATGTCTTCTCAAGACAAACACCTCATCTCCCATTCTTGCCTTGGAACATGGCCCATGCTCTTCCCAAGGATTTCCAGTTCTCCCACACAATTCAAGATCCCACTGCTCAAGATCACCTTTCAAATCAGGAAACAGCCAGGCCCTGCTCAATACTACAGGCCACGGTTTTCTTACTCACCTCAAGACCCATTTAACTCACTCCTCCCCAGCAATGACATCACCTTCAAAACACACAGATGGTGTCACATGCACAGGACACAGCAGACCCTCTCCAGCTGACCTGTCACATTTGGCATTCCTTCAGCTATCTCAGATGGAAAGGTGGCAGAGTTGGCAGCAAAACTCTTCCCAAAGGTGATGTCATGACAGCTCTAAATGGCAATGGCATTGATGTCATGCTCTGAGAGAAAAACTGAAAAACTGGTGAGAACACCAGTGTAATACATCATGATGAACATGTAATAGCTTGTTATTCAACGTTTGGCAGAGAGTTCTTGTTCTCTGGTTTCAGGGATTTTGAATATGTTAGTTTGTTCACTGCACAAAAGATAACTTTCACAGCTTTTAAATTATGTCGTGTTAACACAAATTTGAAAGAATACATAAAAATGGAGAGTGTACAACACATTACCGTCCAGGAACATATGCCCACAAGCAGAACAGGGGCAACAGGAAAAGAAAAACAAGTGTTCCATTTCTAACATATTTGCCTGAATACTTTATACTTAAAGTCTGTACTTGCAAAAAGATCATAGAAATATGAAAGTGTTACACCTCCCCCTCTTTTCTAAGACATCTGATGGTAGGATGAAAGTGGAGAACTTTTTAATTCCTTGAAGTCCTAACGGTCACCTTGCTTCACATCAATTTGTGAGCAGAATCAAAGAGGAGGAAGGTAGTTTTCCATAAGAGACTGGACTAATACCAACACAGTCAGCAAGGCAAATAACACAGTGCAAACATTTCAGCCAGGAGTTCCCCTCCCTTAATAGGATCGGGTGGAAATGCTAAAGAGCTGCCTGAGCTGACACCTCGGCACACCTCTCACGCAATGGGCAAAACAGAGGGAATCTAATTCTGGGGCAGAACAGCTGCCACCCTCAGCAGCAAACCTCACCTGTGCACCTGCTTCAGAGTGCCGCAAGACCTTCACTTTGGCCTCACCTAAGCAAGAGAGATGGTGCTACGGAAAGACACCGCGGTAGGAGCAAAGGGGCCGTCCACATCCTAAATCACCTGCAAAGTACCCACCGCCCTGCGACTGCGGAAAGAGAGACTGGCTCCGGGCATTGCCTGTGCAGGGGGCGGGAGAGGAGGTAGAGACAAGGGAGGAAGGGCCACTGACCGTGTCGAGGAGAGAGGGAGGCTCCTGCTGCGTGTCCTTGGCCGCGGCGCCGGGCGGCGGCGGGAAGTTGGGGCTGAAAACCATCAGGTCGCTCTTGGCCGCGCCCTCCGCCACGCACAGGCTGCGGCTCTGGCGCTGCGAGTACGACCAGCTGCCCACTTCGCTGGCGC
>NW_020956516.1:166914-170084 GCF_003031625.1 Empidonax traillii
CACTCGCCCATCGCCGCCGCCGCCGCCTCCGGCCCCAGCCGCCCGGGCCCCGCACGGCTCCCGCCGCCGCCCGCACGCCCCGGCTCCGCTGCCCGGCCCCAGCCGCCCCCCCGCGCTCACAGCCGGGCTCTCCGCCGCACCGGGGCGGAGCCGCCCACACGCCGTTCCTGAGCCTGCAGCGACACCGTGTGCTGCTCCGCCGCCTCACACGATCCCATCACACAGCGCCAGCGCCTCCGCACCGTCAGACGCACCTCCTGTACAGGCTTTTCCACTGACCTTCTCTCTCTTTTTATTCTTTGGGCTTTTTAATTTGCTTTAGTCCTTCTGGTAGTTCGCAGCACGTCCTGCGCCAGAGGGACCAGAACTGAAGACAAACAGGCCGGATCTACAAACTGTAATTATGTGGCACCCGCGCCCGAGTGTTCTGTAGTCTAGACAGAGGCTGTTGGGGTTCAGCTCCGCTCAGTCAACTGTGATGAGGTCAGTGCGTATTGCTCAGCTCCTCTGCAAAGAGGTTTTTTCTCCTCCTTCTCATCTTCCATTTTTTATTCCCTCCTTGTGTCATTCCTTCATAGCTCCTTATTTCTGGGGGTTTTTTTCTCTTCTCTCTTTCATTCTTTTTCTCTCTTTGTTTCTCGCTCTCCTCCCTTTCTGTATACAGTGGCAGCATCTGTGACATGCCAGTAAACTCGTTTATAGTTTTCCCCTTTCTTTCTCTTTTTCTGCTTCTTCCTTCCTTCTTCATAATTGCATACACATTGCTTCCTTCTTTATTTTCTTCTGCTATGTATTCATCTATCTTTTTCTCTCCTTTCTGTTTCCTCCTTCTCTTTTTCACTCTCTTGTCCGCTTTAGTTTTTTTCCCCCTTCTCTCTCTATTCTTGATTCCTTTGTTCCCTTTATCCCTTAACAAAATATTTTGCAAACTTCTACACAATGCTCGCACTGAAAGATGGAAATGCTCTTTGGCAAGAGCTCTCCCTCCTATTTCTTGCAACATTTCTTTCCTTTACAGCTGTTTTTTGTTTGTTTGTTTTTTGGAACTTTTCTTTGGGCTTCCTTTTTTTTTTTTTTCCCTGCTACTCCTATCTCCTTCCTTTCTCTCTTCATTCTTTATTTCTTGTTTCTCAGAGCCCTGTCTTTGCCTCCCCTTCTCTTCTGTTTCTATCTTTGCATCTTGATTTTCTTCTATAATAAAATTATTAAAAAACAGCTACACCACTGTCGACACAAAGCAATGGACATTGCCTTTGGTGAAAGCTCTCATTTCCCTTCCCTTCCACCATCCACCTCTCTGGGCTGGGAACAGCCTTCCTGCTTTCCTCTCAGCCACTGAAACTTCCCCTTCCTTCAGCAGGAAGGCAAAAACCCTTCAGCCTCCAGTCCTCTCAAGGACATGGAAAATAACACAACAATCATATGTCAGAAATAAAATCTCTGGTACATCAGAAAGGAATCCACCACCCTCTGAAACCACCTCAAGCCCCAGATATTGGGATGTCTAAAAAATCTGGTTCCAAACCACCCAGGGGAGTCTCTCATTTGGGAACTCAAATCCCTCATAATCCAGCACACCGATGCTCCAAGAATACTGCAAAGGTCAACTACAGCTCCCAGGAATTCTTCCTATATCTCGATGAAAGTGGTTCTTCCTGACTCATTTCCACCTGCAGGCTGAAAGTCAAGTTCTCACATCTTCTTTCAGCCAGGCACGGGCTGCCACAACACCACAGCAAGAACTTTGGGACCAGGGGCACCAATGCCCACATAATACCTCTCACTCATGAGCATGATCCACCTGGCATACAAACAAATTAAACACACCACGGTAACACCACAGTAATGTCACTGAAAACATCTGCTCTGTGTCCAACACATCTACTCCAAGAAATGCATTAAGGTCCCTCTTCCATCTATTCTTGCCTCCACCAGGCAGGCAAGGAATGAGAGCAAGTAGAGGTGCTCAAAGTAATGAAGATAGCACAGCTGAACAGCAGACAAAGCACATCTGACTCTCACACACAGCCTCTTCATGTAAGAACAACTTACCTGCAGCATCACTTGTTGCTTCTTCAGGAACAGACACATTCGTAAGACAGAGTTGGATTCAACAAACTTTAACTCATTCTTGAACATTACCAGCAATTCTGGGGGATGTTTGACAGAAAAAAATTAGTGACTTTTTCCAAATCCTCTGAAAATGCTGGGCAGTGTGTATTGCTGCCTTCTCTACTTCTCTCCCAGGGGCAGCAGGAGGGACACCTGAGAGCTGGTGACATTCTCTCAATAGCAATGTCAGCTGAGGAGAGTTGAAAAAACTTCCCTGAGACTGAGGGGAATATTAGGCTAAAATCTGCCACCTACAGCTGCCAAAATTCCACCATCCACTGTTACCAACACATTGCCAAATTTTCAGGGGGAAAAAAAAAATCCACAAAAAAAGAAAGGTGGGTGCTTTTGCTCAGACAAGAGAAGAACACAAGACAAGGAAATCCACTGCACTGCAATTAAATGCAAAGTTCCTTAACATCTTGAATATGCAGACACTTTTTCTCTTCCCTGGATACACCCAGACCACAGAGATAAACAAGGAGACATTTGGAGAAGGCTGGAACAAGGATTTTTCAAATAACTTCTCTTTGACCAACAGGACTACAGATTTAAAAAAAAAAGAAAAAGAAGAAAAAAAGGTTTTTAAAGGCACATGAGGCAGTTATGTTCAAAAACAGTTATACAACAGAACAACAACGTGTCCTAAGATATGCAGAACTTCTGTAGGTCTTGAGAGGATCCCAGGAAAACAGCCCTGAGTGCTGCGTGTTTTCTCAAGGATTTTTACTGGCATCCCCTGTCCTGAACCATGAGAAGTGGCATCTTCACAGCTAAGCAATGTTCTCCAGTTCCTCCACAATGACACAGGTTCTGTTCTACCCAGCATCTCCATTTCCCTCAGGCAACACTCCCCACCACTCAAGCTTACCCTCCCCATCACACAGGCCCAGGCCCTACTCCCTCAGTACAGAGGATCACTGACAACATACCAAACATTGCTCAACCGAAATAACATCTCCTCATCTATAAACCCTGCTCTGCATGTGATCCAGGCCTTTGCACCTCCTCTACCTGCCCTCACGATTGGCACAAAGAACATATGGAGTTCAGAAAAG
>NW_020956516.1:170875-173320 GCF_003031625.1 Empidonax traillii
GGAGCCATGACAGTTCTGAACCCAGCCCACATGGATTTTATTCTTCAACAGAATCACAGCAAACACCAAAGTGTGAGAGCCCACACAATGTCAGCTGAGAGGGGGGAAATTTGTACCTCATGAAACCAGAGCTGGGCTGCAGTGAAGGGTTTGGTGGGTACCTGCAAATATCAGACTGAGCCACATGTGACAACAGGACACACCATCTCTGCTGAGACACCTCTGCAGTGCACAAATAGGGGAAGCTGAGCATACAAAGATTACACTCACCTTGTCACATGTCCTTACAAACCCCTCCTGAGGAAGAGCAAGGAAGCATCACAGCAACATCAACACTTGTGGAAACTGCTATGGATGCCCACCACTGCACAGGGACAGCAAGTTTAGGCATTCCCTTCCCACAGTACCTTCCCCAGACGGCAGTCAAAATGTACATCAGTCAACATTAATCACCCTGCATTTCACCAACTCTTACCAACACAAGGACCATATCAGGCTGCAGCAGCACAAGGAACTGTCTCTGGTGTGAGATATTCATAACCTCAAAGAGCACTGTGGGCATTTCAATATCACCCACGGTCTCATTATCAGGAAGGCCTCCAACTCCAGACCCTCAGAGCCTGGGAAAGCATGCTCTGCAAGAACACTCTGTGCACATCCTGTCTCATGCTTTCCTCTAGGAATCCTCCAAGCCCCACTTCGAGAAATGCGTTCTTACGGCAAGCAGTTCATCTCCCGTCCTTCTCTAATGACATGGCCTATGGTTTTCCCAAGGATTTCCAGTTTCCCCGAAAACAAGACTTCCTACTGCTCAAAGTCACGCTTCACATCAGGAAATGGGCCTATTCAGTGACACTGTCACGTTCAGCCCACAATCTCCTGTGGCATTCCAAATCTCAGATGGAACCCTTAGACTCCTAGGAGGGTATTATTTACAGAAGTGATGTCAGGACAGCTCTAAAGACAATGGGCATCATTCATGCAGTGAGAGATCAATTCAAATGATGGCAAACACACCAGTGTCAATGATGATAAGCCACGATCTTGTTTCTCATCTCAGAGCTCACTCCAGCTTTTGTAAGCCCTGCCAGCTGATAAGAACACCACAGAAAAACATACAGATATCACCATTAAGACAATGTCCTCCCGACTCTGCAGCAGAGCTAAGGGTTGCAATGCTTCAGCTTGCACAGATGCAAAAGTTTTGCACCGTGGAACAATAATCTTTCTAAAGGTTATAGGGACTGCTCAAAATGGCAATGGCCTTGATTTGATGCTCTGAGAGAAAAAACAAAAGGGTGATGAGCACACGCTGCGACAGGAGATACCGACTCTGTAACGTCTTTTGAGGTTTTGGGGGTGGGTTTATTTATTTCTTTCTTCTTTGCAGTAAAAAAGTTTCCCAGGGCTTTTGAAATGATGTTGCTACTGATTTAAATTTTGAAAGTACATAAAATAGGGGAGGATATTACACACTTCTTCTCTGGCCAGGAACATAAATCCACAAGCTGGGGGACAGGAACGGCAGAAAAAGAAAATTCCCATTTCTAAAACTTCCCTTGTAGCACTCTCCTCTGCCTGAACCCTTTACAAAACGAAGAAGACAAAGAAGATTCCTCAACAAAGAACATATAAGTTACCACCTGCCCGAAATAAAGAAATTCTCTACTAGAAGTCCCAAGTGTCATCTTGCATGGCATATTTTCAAGAACCGAGTAACAGAGGAGGAGGAGAGTTTTGCTGAAAAACAAGATTAGCAGCAGCACAGTCAGCAAAGGCAATAGGGCAGCAGATAGTGCCTTGGGAACTGTCACCACCACAGCCTGCCTGTCTTGCACACCTTCAACAAGCTCGGGTGGAAATGCCACACATCAACAAGCAAGACCGTTGCCTGCAAATGTGACACCTCCGGGTACCTCCATTCGCAGTGGGAAGTGATTTTCTTTCTAGCAGACAACAACATCTACCCAAAGCACCAAACCTCAGCCGAGGACTGTAACTATTCCCAGGCACTGAAAACCTATAATTTCAGTGTGTCTCCATCTACTCCCAAGAGCCTGGAGGCTCCAGAAAGGACACGGAAGCAGAAAGAAAGGTGACAGTGGCATCCTAAAGCAGCGCCCAAGAACCTACCGCCCTCGGGGCACTGCCTGGGCAGGGGGCGGCACAGGAAGCAGAGACAAAGGAGGAAGGGCCACTGACCGTGTCAAGGAGAGCGGGAGGCTCCTGCTGCGTGTCCTTGGCCGCGGCGCCGGACGGCGGCGGGAAGTTGGGGCTGAAAACCATCAGGTCGCTCTTGGCCGCGCCCTCCGCCACGCACAGGCTGCGGCTCTGGCGCTGCGAGTACGACCAGCTGCCCACTTCGCTGGCGCACACCAGCGTCGTGGGCCCGGGCCCCGACAGCACGGCCGCCCGCGGCGCCCACCGCGACGCCCCGTACAGCAC
>NW_020956516.1:176421-181594 GCF_003031625.1 Empidonax traillii
CCGGCCCCAGCCGCACGGGCCCCGCACGGCTCCCGCCGCCGCCCGCACGCCCCGGCTCCGCTGCCCGGCCCCAGCCGCCCCCCCGCGCTCACAGCCGGGCTCTCCGCCGCACCGGGGCGGAGCCGCCCACACGCCGTTCCTGAGCCTGCAGCGACACCGTGCGCTGCTCCGCCGCCTCACACGATCCCACACGGCACCCGCGCCTCTGCACCACCAGACTCATCTCCACCGCCGTCTCTTCCCTCCCCTCCTCCCCTGTCTTTACCTTCTTTTTCCTTATTGCCTGGTGTTTCCATGTAAATATGCGTTTCTTTCCTTCTTCCTCTTTCTCATCTGATTTTCTTCTATTATATTTGTTTTTCTCCTACCATTTCCCGTATTGAAAGGGAGGGAGGACGAGTGATTCCGTTCTCTTTCCTGCTTTGTCCTCTTGTTACTCTGCTCTTTTCTGCTTCTCAGTCTCTATTCTTTTCCTTTTTTTTTTTTTTGTCGTCTTCATCCTTCCCGTGCCGTGCCTTGATTTCTCTTCTCTTTCCATCCTTCTCTCTTCTTCCCCCCCCGGGCAGCTCGCCCTTCGCCTCCGCTTCTGGGACCATCAAAGTCGGAGCCATCACCGCTGCTGTCGGGACATCTGCTCCAGAGCGAGGTACTTTTACTGGGGCGGGGAAGCTGTAAGGGACCGACTCTGCTCAGAGGCTAAAGACCATCTCGGTGTGTGCTGCTCATGTCGTTTATAGTCTCTTCTGTTCTTTCATTCTTCCATTATTTTTTTCTCTCTGGCTTGCTTTGGACTTGCATGGATTTTTTTTCTTTCCATTTAAATTTCTTTCTTTTCCTTATGCTATTTTCTTTCTCTCTTGCCTTTTCTTTCTTTCTTTGTTCACCTTCCCTATGTCTTCTCTTTCTTGCTCTTAGAGTCACTGCTGGTTTTCTCTTCACCTCTTTTTCTATTTCCATCTTTGTCTCTCTATTGTTGTTTTCTTCCTGTACCAAAATACTTTCAAATGTCCACATCATGCTCACAATGAAGGACGTAAGTGCCTTTCTGAAACGGTTCTCATTCCTCTTCTTTGCCACAATTCCTCAATTTCATCTTTTATTATTATTATATTATCATTATTATTATCATTATTATTATTATTATTATTATTATTATTATTATTATTATTATTATTATTTTCCCCTTCTACATTTTACCCACTGGAACAGAAGCCCAAACCCCAGCTAAAGGGACAACTAATTAAAAAAAAAAATGCATCAAAGTTTACAAACAACCCCGGAGAAGTTCTCATTTGGGAAATCGAACCTATCACAGCCCAGCACACCAATCCTTCAAGAATGCTGCAAAAAGCACTGGGCAACCACAGCTCCTCAGACCTCCTCAAATACCTCGATGAAGAGTTAGAGCTGTTCTTCATAACTCGTGTTCTACCTGCACAGCCAACGAAATGCCACCAAGGTAACACCACGGCATTGCCACTGAGAACAACTGCTGCATGCATGACACAGCTACTCCAACAAATCCATGAGGGTCACTTCTCCATGTGTCTGTGCTTCCACCTGCTCACCCTGTGCCAGGCAACAGCAGGAAGGGAATGGGAGCTGGTAAGTGGTGCTCCAAACCTACAGGCATTTCAACCCAGGCAGCATTCGGCCAATGCAACATGAAGATACCACAGCTGAACAGGAACCAAGGTACACCTGTCTCTCACACACAGCCTCTACAGGTACAAGTGACTTACTTACCTGTCACATCAGTGGTGTAGTCTTCAGAAAAAGAAACATTTTCAGAACAGGAAAATCGGGTTTAGGGGACGTTTTCCCTTAAGAATATGAGTAACTTTAGGGGGTGCTGGACAGAAAAAAAAATACATTCACCAAAGCTTGGAAATTACAGGAGAGTGTGTAATGCTCCCTTTTGCACTTTTATCACTGGGGAAGCAGGACGGACACCCGAACATCTGCGACATTCTCTCAACAGCAAACTCAGCTCAGGAGAGTAGAAAACCTTCCCTGAGACTGATGGATTACTGTTCAAACACCTGCCACCTGACAGCTGCCAGTATTCCACTGACTGCATCTCATCCACTGTTATCGACACATTGCCAGTGTGAGAGAAGAAAAAAAGGGTCAATGTTCTCACTCAGAGAAGAGGGAGGAGGAGAAGGAGGAGAAGAAAACAAAGGAACCCATCCCACTTTATTGAAATGCCAGGTTTGACAATATCTTGAATACAGAGACAACTTCTTCCCTTCCTTAGCAACACCAAGACTACAGTAATGACTCAGGCAACATTCTGAGAAAGCTGGTACAATGATACAAGTTTCCAAAAGCTTTTGTTTGACCAACAACATTCCACAACAAAGAAAAGCAATTCAAGGCATATGCCTGCCATATGGCAAGTAACTGTACAAGCAGTAACACCTCAGAAAACAACTGAGCACAAGGAGATGCAGAGGTACTGGAGCTCCGGAGAGGATCCCAGGAGAGCAGCCTTGTGTGCCAGGCCTTTTCTCAAGGTTTTCTGCGGGCATCCTCTATCCTGTCCCATGGCAAATGAGACTGCCACATCTCAGCAGACATTCTCCAGTTCCTCCCCTATAACACAGACTGTGTCCTACACAGCATCTCCATTCCCCTCAGGCAACACTCCTCCTCACTCAAACTCACCCTCTCCATGACACAGGCCCAGGCCCTACTTGGAGCCATTCATAGGATCACTGACAAAATAGCAAACATTGCTCAATTCCAGCAACATGCCCCATCTGTAAAGCCCACTTTGCCTATGATTCAGGCTTAGCAACTCTTCATCTTCGCTCATGGTCACCACAAAGGAAACACAAAGTATGTAAATGCCTCACAGCATTGGGCTGTGTCTTCCCACCTACGTGTTCTTCACCACAGATGCTTTGCTCTTTTTCAGCAATCTCACATGGAAATAGCACAGAGCTGCACAAGACAGTTCTTAGAGATTCTGGGATTAGAACTCTGACAGGAATCAGAACAGGATGGGGAGTAGACCCCGTGGATTTTGTTCTTCAAAAGAACCTTATCAAATGCCAAAACTCAAGTGCTCTCACAAGATCAACTGAGGCAAATTATATCACCAAGAAACAGAGCTGGGATGCTCTGCACGGTTTGGCATTTACCCGCACATATCAGAATGAGCCATGTGTGACAACAGGACCCACCACCTCTACCACATTCAACTGCACAAGCAGGGAAATCCAGTGCACAAAGATTTCACCCACCATCTCATTACATGCTCTGGGATAAGAACCAAAATGCACAACAGCATACCAGATTGTAGCAACTACGCAGGAGAAACTGGCTTGGGTTTTGTTGGAAGAGGTGATTCTCTGGATTCTTTGTTTTCTTTTTTTAAAAAATATTTCCATGGCTTTTGAAATGATGCTGTTGTTGATATAAGTTTAGCTACAACATCAAAAGACTCAAGCATGTCTCATGCTGCTTCTCTGGCTGGTGAAGTACATCCACAAGCCAGGGAACAAAGGGAGCAGGAGAAGAAAATTTCACTTCTTAGCACTTCACTTTGGAGAACACTCCTCTGTCTGAACACATCACAATGCTATGGAAAGCAACATGATACTCAGGAAGAAATCATAAGAAAGGTTCACCACATCTTCCCAAGTTTCATAATGACTCTGGTGGTGGAACCAAATTGGACAGCTTACAGTTCCACAGCCAGACAAAACCCTGAAGTCACAATTTTCACCCTGCATAACAATTTTAGTGAGCAGAACCGAAGAGGAGGAGGTCAATTTTCAATGAGAAACAACACTCAAACTGTTCAAGACTGTCCACCAGTGCCTGGAGAAGTGTTGAAGCACTCTCTTCCCACAAGACCTTTTTGAAACAAGCAGTCCATCAGACAACATTCAACACTGCATCTCACCAGCTCTTACCAACACACAGCCTACATCAGGCAGGCAGCAGCACAAGGGACTGTCTCTGGTGGAAGGGGTTCATAATCCCAAAGGACATGGTGGACATTTCCATTTTCACACACTCTCTCATGATCAGGAAGGTCTCCCACTCCACACCCTTAGGCTGGAAAAAGATCCTCAGCAAGAATACTCTGTTCCACTCCTGCCTCACCCTTTCCTCTAGGCATCCTCCACTTCCCACTCTGAGACATGTTCTCAACACAAATGTATAATCTCGTTTCTTCTCTTACAGCATAACCCATGGTTTCCCCAAGTATTTCCAGTTTCCCCCAAAACAAGTGTTCCCACTGTGCAAGCTCACCCTTCACATCAGGAAATGGCCAGGCCCTACTCAGTGTCTGAGGTCACAGTTCCCTTAGCTGCCTCAAGGCTCAGCACTCTTCTTCCCAGCAATGACAAACCATAAAAAAGACACAGACAAAATGTTGGCAAGCACGCCAGTGTAACACATGACACTGGCTGTGTAGGAGAATGTTATTGGAGACTCGGTGGGGAAAGGTGATTCTTTGATTTGGGGGGTTATTTGTTAGTTTGTTCATTACAGAAGTGAAGATTTCCAGGGCTCTTGAAATGATGTGGCTGTTGATGCAAATTTTGAAAGAACATCAAAAAGGACCAGTGTACTTTACACGACTTCTCAGCTCAGGAATGCAAAGACAAAATCCCGGGAAAATGGGCAGCAGGAAAGGAAAAATAAATTTTCCGTTTGAAACATGTACCTTGGGTCACACTCTTCTGCCTGAACTTTTTGTGCCACTACTTGGAGCAACATGATACTTGCAAAACAATGATAGAAAATCTGTGTCACAGCCTCCCTACTCTCGCAATGAGTCCCGTGATCAAAAGAAAATAGAGAACTTTAGCCCTTGAAGTTCCAATTGTCACCTCGCAGCACATCTCCTCATGAGCATAATAAAGAAGAGGAGAACAGTTTTCGATAACAAGCCAAACTAATATCACCACGGTCAGCAGAGATACAAAGTGCATGGGGGGTTTTCCACCAACACCGCCGGGCGGTCTTGCATTACTTCAACAAACTCGACTAGAAAACCTACACATGGACAATCAAGAGGGTTCTCTGTAAACCTGACACCTCCGGGCACCTCTCAGCGCATCTGACAGTAATTTCATCATAGAATTTAATCATAGAACACATAATCATAATGATTTATAGAACAACTCCCACCTAGAGTAGCAAACCTCAG
>NW_020956516.1:186032-188610 GCF_003031625.1 Empidonax traillii
CCTTCTTTTTCTCTCTTCGTTTCTCGCTCTCCTCCCTTTCTGTATACAGTGGCAGTATCTGTGACATGCCAGTAAACTCGTTTATAGTTTTCCCCTTTCTTTCTCTTTTTCTGCTTCTTCCTTCCTTCTTCATAATTGCATACACATTGCTTCCTTCTTCATTTTCTTCTGCTATGTATTCATCTATCTTTTTCCCTCCTGTTTCCTCCTTCTCTTTTTCACTCTCTTGTCTGCTTTATTCTTTCTCCCCCTTCTTTCTCTATCCTTGTTTCCTTTGTTCCCTTTATCCCTTAACAAAATATTTTGCAAACTTCTACACAATGCTCGCACTGAAAGATGGAAATGCCCTTTGACAAGAACTCTCCCTCCCATTTCTTGCAACAATTCCTTTTTTTAGAGCTTGGCATTTTTTTTTGTTTATTATTCCTTTTTGTTTGTTTTTTTTTGAACTGTTTGTTTGTTTGTGATTGTTTTTTTTCCCCTGCTACTCCTATCTCCTTCCTTTCTCTCTTTATTCTTTATTTCTTGTTTCACAAAGCCCTGTCTTTGCCTCCCCTTCTCTTCTCTTTCTATCCTTGGATCTTCATTTTCTTCTATAACAAAATTATTTAAAAACAGCTACACCACTGTCGACACAAAGCATGGACATTGCCTTTGGTGAAAGCTCCCATTTCCCTTCCCTTCCACCATCCACCTCTCTGGGCTGGGAACAACCTTCTTGCTTTCCTCTCAGCCACACATCTCCAACTTCCCTTTCCTTCAGCAGGAAGGCAAAAACCCTTCAGCCTCCAGTCCTCTCAAGGACATGGAAAATAACACAACAATCATATGTCCAAAAAAAAAATCTCTGCTACATCAGTAAGGAATCCAGCGCCCTATGAAACCACCTCAAGCCCCAGATATTGGGATGTCTAAAAAATCAGGTTCCAAACCACCCAGGGGAGTCTCTCATTTGGGAACTCAAATCCCTCATAATCCAGCACACCGATGCTCCAAGAATACTGCAAAGGTCAACTACAGCTCCCAGGAATTCTTCCTGTACCTCGATGAAAGTGGTTCTTCCTGACTCATTTCCACCTGCAGGCTGAAAGTCAAGTTCTCACATCTTCTTTCAGCCAGGCACGAACTGCCACAACACCACAAAGCAAGAACTTTGGGACCAGGGGCACCAATGCCCACATAATACCTCTCACTCGTGAGCATGATCCACCTGGCATACAAGCAAATTAAACACACCACGGTAACACCACAGTAATGTCACTGAAAACATCTGCTCTGTGTCCAACACATCTACTCCAAGAAATGCATTAAGGTCCCTCTTCCATCTATTCTTGCCTCCACCAGGCAGGCAAGGAATGAGAGCAAGTAGAGGTGCTCAAAGTAATGAAGATAGCACAGCTGAACAGCAGACAAAGCACATCTGACTCTCACACACAGCCTCTTCATGTACGAACAACTTACCTGCAGCATCACTTGTTGCTTCTTCAGGAACAGACACATTCGTAAGACAGAGTTGGATTCAACAAACTTTAACTCATCCTTGAACATTACCAGCAATTCTGGGGGATGTTTGACAGAAAAAAATTACTGACTTTTTCCAAATCCTCAGAAAATGCTGGGCAGTGTGTATTGCTGCCTTCTCTACTTCTCTCCCAGGGGCAGCAGGAGGGACACCTGAGAGCTGGTAACATTCTCTCAATAGCAATGTCAGCTGAGGAGAGTTGAAAAAACTTCCCTGAGACTGAGGGGAATATTAGGCTAAAATCTGCCAGCTACAACTGCCAAAATTCCACCATCCACTGTTACCAACACATTGCCAGATTTTCAGGGGGGGAAAAAAAATCCACGAAAAAAGAAAGGTGGGTGCTTTTGCTCAGACAAGAGAAGAACACAAGACAAGGAAATCCACTGCACTGCAATTAAACGCAAAGTTCCTTAACATCTTGAATATGCAGACACTTTTTCTCTTCCCTGGATACACCCAGACCACAGAGATAAACAAGGAGACATTTGGAGAAGGCTGGAACAAGGATTTTTCAAATAACTTCTCTTTGACCAACAGGACTACAGATTTAAAAAAAAAAGAAAAAGAAGAAAAAAAGGTTTTTAAAGGCACATGAGGCAGTTATGTTCAAAAACAGTTATACAACAGAACAACAAGGTGTCCTAAGATATGCAGAACTTCTGTAGGTCTTGAGAGGATGCCAGGAGAACAGCCCTGAGTGCTGCGTGTTTTCTCAAGGATTTTTACTGGCATCCCCTGTCCTGAACCATGAGAAGTGGCATCTTCACAGCTAAGCAATGTTCTCCAGTTCCTCCACAATGACACAGGTTCTGTTCTACCCAGCATTTCCATTTCCCTCAGGCAACACTCCCCACACTCAAACTCACCCTCCCCATCACACAGGCCCAGGCCCTACTCCCTCAGTACAGAGGATCACTGACAACATACCAAACATTGCTCAACCGAAATAACATCTCCTCATCTATAAACCCTGCTCTGCATGTGATCCAGGCCTTTGCACCTCCTCTACCTGCCCTCACGATTGGCACAAAGAACATATGGAGTTCAGAAAAG
>NW_020956516.1:194627-195977 GCF_003031625.1 Empidonax traillii
GCACGGGCCCCGCACGGCTCCCGCCGCCGCCCGCACGCCCCGGCTCCGCTGCCCGGCCCCAGCCGCCCCCCCGCGCTCACAGCCGGGCTCTCCGCCGCACCGGGGCGGAGCCGCCCACACGCCGTTCCTGAGCCTGCAGCGACACCGTGCGCTGCTCCGCCGCCGCACACGATCCCCTTCTTCTCTTTCTTTTTCTCATTTATTTGTCCTTATCGCTTACTGTACTTTCTCAGATGTTTTATTTTTAATTCGTCTGACTTTCTTGTATTTTCTTGCTTTCTTCTGTTCTCTCTTTTTAGTCATGTCTCGTTTCCCTTCTTATTCCTACTTTTTTCCCTTGCTACTCTTCTCTTTTTCCTCCTTCGCTTTCTTCTTCGTCATCATTGTCTTGCTTCCTGTTCTCCATTCTTTACACCTCTTTCCATTCTCCTCAATTCATCAACCCGGCTGGAATCTCCTCACTTGCCTCCAGTGCCGCAGAGGAGACCATCATCTCTCAGTACGGGGCATTAGAGCCGCAGTGCATTGGGCCTTTGCTGGGGACCACCTCCACTCAGCATCTGCAGGTAACGTCGGTGAGGGAAGGTATTTTTCTCCGTTATTATTGTTTCTGTTCTTCCTTCCTTTCTTACCTTCGTTCTGGCTTTATATTTCCTTGAATAGGCTCCCATCTTCCTTTTTATTTCCTTTTGTATTCCTGGTTTTATCCCTTTCCCTGTCTCTCTTTCACTTCTCTTTCCCTTCTCTTTCCCTGTTCTCTTTCCTTATGTCTTTTTTTCTCCTTAACTTTATCCTATATTTTTCCCCTCTCCTCCTCTGTCTCCACCTAGTCTCTTCTATTTTTTATCACGTTCCTAAAATGTTTTCAAGTGCTCACAAAGAACAATGAAGAAGGTGATTCAGAATAGCTCCCATTCTTCTTCACACTGATTTCTTCACATACTTCCTTTTTTTTTTCTTCCCTCTTTTTCTTCTCCCTTTTGCTCTTCCTCTCTCTTCTTTCTTCCCTCACTGTGCCTTGATGATGCCTTCACTCTCTCCTGCTACAATCCTTGTATATTCTGTTCAGCCTTTCCATTAACAAAATATTTTAAAAATATGTAGAGCAATCCTGCCATAGGCACGGACATGTCCTTACTTTGGCAAGAGATCTCATTTCTCTTCCCTACCACCTCCCATTCCCCAGAGAGGCAATACCTTTCTTGCTGACCTCCTGCCCAGGCACCTCCATCTTCCCCTCCCTTCAGCATCAAGGCCACACTCTTCAGCCTCCAGCCCTCTCAAGGACCCACCAATGACACACCGAGCCAGTCAGATGCCAAACAACAGCTCTGCTACATCACAGCAGGT
>NW_020956517.1:0-12576 GCF_003031625.1 Empidonax traillii
GTTTCAGCCACATCTGAGTTGGTCCCTTTTCTTGTTCTTTTAAGGCACAGATGGTAGAGTTGGCAAGTGCAGCTGGCTGGCTACAAGGAATCCTCCTTTGCTCTGAAGAACTTTCTTCCTGTTCATTTCCTCTCTACTTCCTGATGATCCAGGCTCGTAGAAAAATAGTAAACTCATTTTGTGCTTCATGCTGCCTAATGGAAATGCTGCCTATTGAACAAAAATTCAGCATGGCTCCAGTTTAAACAGCCTATCTGCTTAGGAAGCTTTCCCAGCTTGCTCTGGATCTATTTTCCTTGCTTTCTGGGTTTTTTGTTGTTGTTGTAGGGATGCTGTCAAGAAAATGGCACTAATAGGAGCTTGGCCATTTGTCAGGGCTCTTAAATCTGTTTGAGGATGGAGTGTGGACACTTCTCCTAACACTCCCCCCACCGTAGCTTCAGGCTGTCAAGCTGTTGAACAGCAAGAACAGTGTGGGGTTTTTATTTGTTTTTTTTGTGGTTTTTTAATCCTTTCTGTCGCTAGATGGACTTGTTTAAGCTGGACTTGAAGTGCTGGAGGTCACTGTTTCACTGCTGAGTGTTGGGAGAAAGGGGCTTGCTGTTGTTTTGTTTGCAGGTGGCAGGTCTGGGTTGTGCAGTGAAGTTTTTAGCCCCAAAGCGTGATTTGAACAGTCCCCTCAATCCCAGCTTCAGGAACAACACCTCAGCTTGTTTGAAATTCCCTTCCTAAAGGCAGATGAAGTCTAACGCTTGGGAGGTTTTGTGAAGAGTTAAAGCTCGTCCAGTGCCACCCCCCTGTCACGGGCAGGGACACCTTCCACCAGCCCAGGGAACTCCAACCTGGCCTTGGACACTTCCAGGATTCCAGGGGCAGCCACAGCTTCCCTGGGCAACCTGTGCCAGGTCCTCCCCACCCTCACAGGGAAGAATTCCTTCCCAATATCCCATCTAACCCTCCCCCCTGTCAATCTGAACCCATTCCCCCTTGTCCTGGCACTCCAGGCCTTTGTAAATAGTAAATATTTATAAGACTGTAAAGGGCTCTGAGTTTTAAAGTTGTTTTTTTGTTTTAATTATAAAATCTGTTTTCAGTGTTGGGTTTGACAAGCAAAGCTCCGTGTAAATTCTGAAGCTCTGCAAGCTCTGGCCTGCTTATAAAATGGGAGATGAGGTCGTTTGCTCTTTGTTTTCCCTTTAAAACCGCCTTAATGAGCGGAGTGAGGATCCTGTATTTGAAATACAGGACTTCATAAAATTACTTAAAAATTCTAATGCCCTTGTAGTTTCCTGATTGAGAGTGTTGCTCGCTGCAGGAGAGGCTGCAGCTGTCTGTTCTCGTGGCTGTTTGAGAATTAAGAATTGGTAAATATTTCGGTCTGTGTTTTTGGCCACCTTCCATTATTAGGCAAAAGGCTGATTTTGTGAGCAGCAGCACCAGTTATAGGACCAACATGAGTAATTTACTTTTCTATCTCCATGTATGTGAAGTTGCAAGTGTATACTGCATATTCTTTAATTTGATCTTGGCATAGTGTGAATATATAGACAGCTATTTTTGAAAGTGATTATAACTGCTGATTTGCATAATGATCCAGGATTTCTCTCATAGCAACTGCAAAGACTGTCATCTTCAGCAATGTGGGAATGATTTCAGGCTTTGAGGAGCAGTGTTTTGTTAAATCTCTGAGCAGCATCAGAGCGGAGGCACCTCTGAAGTGGCACCCGGATTATTTGCTTTGGTCTGGTTTTGATATCGGCGCTTTCTCGTTGGGGGATTTCGCAGATTATTGGGTGGTTTGGTTTGAAGGTTCCTTGGGCACAGCACAGCGCCTTGGTTCTGTAAAAGCTGCAGGTTGGTAATCAGTGAGCAGAGTTTTGGGATTTTGTGTGGCCTGTGGTACCACAATGTAAGAAGGATCTAAAGCTGTTAGGGAGAGTCCAGCCTTTCACTTCCAGGGGAACAGGTGTCTTAGGAAAGCCCTGCTTTGGCAGAACGTGGCAGGGTTTATTTTATGCTGTTTAAGGAAGCCCGTTTCGAGTCTGGGGAGTTCCAACACTCTGGTTGACTTTGTTTTGTGTGTGTTGAGCTGCCTCAATCAAGGACTGAGGCATGGAATTGATAATGAACTTGTTGCATGTTTTAAGTGATCAGTTCTCCCAGGTTTCTAAAATTAGCGGTATCATCACCAATTTTGTGATGACTCAGAGTTCTCCCTTTGAATGGAAGCCCGGCTTCCAAGCTCCTGTGTAAGAAATCTCCCTCTTCGTAGGGAATATCTTAATTTCAGCTTTGGGGATCAATGTTAAATTAAGTGAGGTGTGAAAAGGAGTGTCTGTGAACTGTGGAGCGTGGCTGGTGATAGAATTCCGTGAAGATGATGCTCCTAAAACCCGTCTGTGCAGTGACCACGGGCTGTCCCTGTCCCTGAAGAGGGGTTTTATTCCCCAGCATGGGGATAAAAACATGCAGGAATATCTACCCCCTCCACTTGCTGCAGATCTTGGGGTGGAAGAGCTTGGGTTTTGTGGCAGCTTTTCCACTGAAGCGATGAATCTTCTATCTGTGCTCTGAGACTGAGATCATCTTGTGCCAACAGCAGCTCCGCTTCCACCGCCTTCTTCCATCTCAGGCTGGAAATGCCTTCAAGCCAAAGGCATTGCTGCGGTTGCTTGGACCAACAAAAGAGCTTCAGAGCAACATGTGGAGGCTGCCAGAGCTCAAGGAGCTTTTGGGCAACGCTTTCAGGGACAGGGTGGGACAGTTGGGGGGTGTGTGCAGGGCCAGGAGTCACTCAGCGCTCCTTGTGAGTCCCTTCCAGCTCAGGATATTCCGTATTGAGAACACACTGAAAAGATATAAAGTTATCTTGCCCAGCAGTAGGAGTGCGTTTGTCATGGCTTTCCTTTGGGAGCAGAGGAATCCTGGTGCCATGAAAGGGTGTCCCAGGCTGGCAGGGCCGTGTCCTTTAGCAGGAGCCCTGCTGCAGACACGGGGGTGAGTCAGCAGTGGCGTGTGAACTGCATTCCTGCCTAATGCTTGCAGATAATCACTGAGGTACTTCAGGACGATTATATTTAGGGGGTGGAGAGATTGCCTTGCCTGTTTAAAAAAAAAAAACAAAAAAAAACCAAAAAAACAAAAACACCAAGCCAAATCATATTTTTCTAAAATCAACCCCCCCCTCCTCACTGGGCTCACCGGTGGATGTTTGGTTTTTGAGCAGCCCTGGAGTTTTTGTGCTCTCAGGTTGCAAAGCCCCAGAGCGCACAGGATGCTTTTAGTGAATCAGCATCACAGGCTCACAGAGGCACCTCTGGAGATCATCCACTCCAGCCTCCTGCCCAGGCAGGGTCACCTGGAGCAGGTGACACAGGAACATGTCCTGGTGGGTTTGGAGTGTCTCCAGAGGGGGAGACATTCCCTGGGCAGTGTTCCCTTGTTCCACTGCTCTGCCACCCTCCATGGGAAGAAGGTGTTCCTCATGTTGAGGTGGCCTCAGTAAATAGATCTGATTTTTTTTTTCCCCCCACCCTGCCCCTTTGAGAGTATTTTCCATTTTTTTTCTTTACTGGGATATTGTGGAGCACCTTTTGCAATACCCACTCTGCACTTAAAAAATAATTGTAGTGATCCTGGTATAGTTTAAGGGACCTTAAAGCTCATCCAGTTCCACCCCCTGCCACGGGCAGGGACACTTTCCACTAGCCCAGGTTGCTCCAAACCCCGTCCAACCTGGCCTTGGACACTTCCAGGGATAGGGCCTGGTTAAGTTAAGCATTCCTAGTGATTCCTGGTTGCTTTGGGGTGTCTGCTTCTCTTCCATCTTGCACCAGCTGGGAATCCTGGAAAGTATCTCGTGGCTCAGCCTCTGGGAGAGGAAAAGCATCTGAGCATAAACCACAGGCTGCGACGCCTGAGGAAAAAAAAAAACGTTTGGAGTAAAGCTCACAAATGGAAATCCGAGCAAGTTAAAGTGGAATTTGGTGAAGTTTGGGCGTCTGTCTGATGGGTGATACTACAGCTGAAACTGGGGTTTGATGTGGTGTGTCAAAATGAATTGATTTTATCCCTGGTTTTGTTGGTTTTTATTTTATTCTACCCTGGCAGGAATGCTTGTCTTCCACAAAGAAGTGCTGTGGAGAGCAGCTTAATTTATTGGATTATTTTGCTGGGGTAGGACCCAAAAGGAGGTGCTTTGCAGGAGAAATGCTGGAGAAGTGGCAGTAGGGAGAAATCAGGTTGAGGGGGGAGTGATGTGGTGTGTAGCTGAAAGCCAGATAATTCACTATTAATAAAATATAGAACCAGTTTCTTCTTCTTATGGCAAAGAGGAACTGAAAAATAGTGAAGGCGCTGCTAATTATATAGCACCTTTTGTTAATTAAGGAGGTGTGAACTGCTTGAGAAGTAAAATAGGATCAGAGTGGTGTTCCACGTTTGTTATTTGAAGTTATCACAAGCTCTGTAAGTTAAACAATTTAATGTTGAGGATTTTTTTTTTTTTCCTCCAGTGTAAGTGTTCTTTAGGGTTTGGGCAAGTACAGAATAAACTGGAAACCAGCCACAACCCCCTTTCAGCTTCTGTATTTAAGGCAGCTCCAAATATTTATTTCATTTACTCAAAAGCTTTCCTATTTTTCTCATTGTCTGCACAAATCATCTGTTGAATGGCCCGAGCAGACCAATGCCTATTAATACTCGGATTACCACACAGTAAATGCCAATTCTTTTTTTTTCTTTTCTTTTTTTTTTTTTTCTGAGAGTACAAAACATGATTTCCGTGTATTCAGCCCTTAATGTTTTTCTGGAGTCTCGCAGTTAACGGTGTCAATGCAGAGCTGGGTCTGTGCTGCTCCGCTCCGAGGCCTCGAGCTTGTGGGAATTCTGCAGGGGTGGAGTAAAGGAGTTTCATGTCCTACTTCAGGCTTTGCTTTGTGTACAACCAACTGGAATTTTAATACCTTGGAAGCTGCTGCTGCAGCAGCAGAGTCTCCCATCCCGATGATCCAGCTCGTTGCAGCTTTGGGATAATTTGACCCTCAAAATGGTTCTTGACGGGGTGGGATAATTTTAGGTTAAAAGGGCCCTCTGGAAACCACCTCCTTCAAGCCCCCTTGTTTAAAGCAGGGCCAGCTTCAAACATACCGTGCTTTGTTCTTGCTCCTTCTAAAATTAGTTTGAGGAGGAGTATGTTAATGCAGCAGGGGATGGGCTGTTGGAGCTGCTGCTTTCATTTCTGGTTTGATTTTTTTTTTTCAGTGAAGCTTCTTCACTCCATTATCATTCCTAACACTGTTTTAAACTCGGGAGTACTTTCCTTTCTGGAGTTCTGTTAAAAAAAAAAAAAAAGCCAAAACAAGCAAGTGAATCCACATATCATTTCACCACCAGGAAAATAAATGCCAGTAATTTTCTAGCAGTTTGCTGGGAAGTCTGTAGAGATGTAAACTTACAGCTTTCCTATTTGCCCCTTTTTTTTTCCTTAGCACTGATTTGTTTGGGCTTAAGAGGTACTTTTGCCTAAATTCTTTTATCTCAGGTTGCTTGTGGCAAGTGAATTGCAGGTAGTTCAGAACAAGAAATGAGGTGAATTCTTGAGCAGTGGGTAATTGTTGGGGTTTTCTTTTTGATAAACAAGATGCAGAATCCTTTTCCCATTCCCCTCTGTTGTGTGGAGCCGGTTGGAGTTGTTGCTTTGACTCGGATACAGTTAAACATTGGATTGATGTCCATTCAATGCTCTTGCAGACATTTCACGTGCTTTACAAGTATTTCCTTTAACTTGCACCTCCAGATATTTATCCAAACATAATTGCTATGGGCTTTCCTGCAGAGAGGCTCGAAGGAGTGTACAGGAACAACATTGATGATGTAGTAAGGTAAGGCTTTCTTTCTCTTTTTCCTTAACTTGTGCAACTGGAATATTCTTTTCTGTACTCGTTTGAGTTGTGCTGAGGAAAGGATGCGTGTTCTGATTCGTAGAAATGGCAAGATTTTTGCTTCTTGTGGATGTTGCCTCATTGGTTTTCCTGGAAAATGTTGGAGACAAAGGAAATGGTCAGGCTGCTGTTCTGGGGTGATCTCCAATGTGCATAATCTGCCTTTTTTTTTTAGTGTGAAAAATTCACTTCAGTGAGTTGTGTTGGAGTAAAAAGGAGGTTCTTTGCTTTTAGGAAGACATCAGTCCATGGCATTTCAGGATAAATTTGGCCTTACCCCTTTCTTCAGTCGTTAGTGGTGTGCTTCATAAGTTAATTTTGAGTCAAAGTAGTAAATACAGGGGACTTTATCTAAAGGCT
This sequence comes from Empidonax traillii, assembly GCF_003031625.1. Taxonomy (NCBI): domain Eukaryota; kingdom Metazoa; phylum Chordata; class Aves; order Passeriformes; family Tyrannidae; genus Empidonax; species Empidonax traillii. The sequence goes on from NW_020956517.1 coordinate 6,303, forward strand.
TTTACACTGGGTTGTGTTCAATAATCATGGACAAGGAGAAAAATCAGCTAAAATTCATTCCTGCTGCTAAAAAACCCCTCCAGGCTGTCATTTTTACCCTCAAATGAAGTCATTGGCTGTGAATTGCTGGCTGCAGCTGCGCAGGGGGTGCAGACTGTTTTGGGAGCATCCTTGTAATTCTTCAGTCATCAACACCCAACCTGGAGAGTGTGGCGTGAGAGGCTGCATTAAAAACAAAATACTTGGTGGCACAGGTTGCCCAGAGAAGCTGTGGCTGCCCCTGGATCCCTGGAAGTGTCCAAGGCCAGGTTGGACAGGGCTTGGAGCCACCTGGGCTGGTGGAAGGTGTCCCTGCTTATGGCAGGGGGTGGAACTGGATGGTCTTAAGGTCCCTTCCCACCCACAAAACTCAGCCACTGTAGCCATCTTTCGCTGCCAGCAGTCAGAGCCACGTTTTTGTGATGCTGATGGGGTTTTGCATCTGCTGAGTGAAGTGTCTGGTCCCTGAGGGGCTCCATCTTGGGGAATTGTAGGATAGGGGCAAAGGCTGGATTGAAAATAAATCCTAGAATGGTTTGGGTGGGAAGGGACCTTAAAGATCATCTCATGGCACCCCCTGCCATGGGCAGGGACACCTTCCACCAGCCCAGGTTGCTCCAAGCCCCGTCCAACCTGGCCTTGGACACTTCCAGGGATGGGGAGTCCAAAAAAACCTCTCTCTGGGCAACTCATGCCAGGGCCTCACCGCCCTCACAGGGAAGAATTTCCTCCTAAAATCCAACGTGGGAATAATCCAAATAAATAACAATAGGCAGCAACCTTTGAAGGCCCTCTTTTTATTCACAGCATTGATTTCAGTTGCTTCTGCATGAAGGAAAATACATTTTATTGAGTGCATAGGTGTGTGTAAAATAGACTTTTGAAGATGAATGCCTATAGAATGATTAAGCTGTCCATGAACACATTGATCAAAAGGAGCAGTGATCACCTAAAAGCATCATCAACCAAATTAAGATCTGGAGAGATGTAAATTAAGTGGCTATAGGGAACTGGATGCTGAGGCAGTGATAATGTTTGTTGCCTCCTATTTTTAAACAAGAATAAAATGTGATCATGCAGCATTTTTCCACGTCGCACTCCTCATCTGCTCCGGTCCTTTTTTATCGTGGAATTATTTCTCCAAGAGCTTTTCATGCAGAAATTCAACGTTGCTTGAGCTCCGGAGCAATTGGCATTGAGCCAGGATCCACCAGTGGGCTTTTTCTGACTATGCTGACAAATTCCAGGCTAATAACTGCGTGAGAAGTACGACCTGGACTGCTGGCAGTGTCGCTTGGAGAGGTTTTGGATGGAATTTCGTCCTTAGAACGGGAGATGGAATTTTTTTTCTTTGTGGATATTACCAGCAGCAGCGGAGTCAGCTCTCCTCGCTCTCCAGAGTGTGTGTTAAACAAGCAGGAACATCTCCTGAAAACAAACCTCCGAGTCCACCATCTTCCTCAGGCTCTCCCAAGTGTGCTGGGGGGGGGGGAAAACCAGCGGGAGCCTTGGAATACTTCTATTCCCAATGAAATCGGAATCTCGAGGAGCGTTCACATCTGTTCCTGTTTTAACGCCGGGGCTGAACCCACGGAGTTCTCCGGGATTCTTGCTGGAATATTATGACTGATAAACCAAGAGCTTGTTTTCGCTCGAGCTTTCCAGGATTTTTTAGCAGCCAGTGTTTCTTTTCGATTCGAACAGCATGTTCTGTCATGGCTAATTAAATTCCTCCTGGCTGATGTGCAGATACACACTGTTGATGATGTTAAGAGTAAACATTTGTGTGTTCTTCCTCCTTGCACGTTGCCAGGTGACACATCATATATAATCGCGGCGATTTTGATGAATCACGTTTGCAGTTTGGCTCGCCCGGGCTTGTATGGGAAGTTTGTGTTTTTTTGGGGGGTTTTGTTTGAGGTTGGGAAACGAAAGGAGCGTGAAAAAGTGATCTCCCTCCTTCCTGTCAGAACCCACAACGTCACACTTGGGTGGCAAATAACGGCCCTTTAAAATGGGATTGAAAGGACCGGTCGGGGCTGCAGCTGGAACACAAAAGTTACTTTAAACGATGAAATGGGAAGTGTTCACAGATCCCTGGCGTGGTGGGTGCTTTCTGCTTTTCAAAATAACCAGCCCTTGCTCAGCTTCACCCGGTGATCTGCAGGTACTCCAGGGATCGGCAGATCAGTCCGCACAGTCAGTGTTTCGCTTTGCAGGCCAGATCTTGGCTTTTCTGAGTTGCAATAATCCCTCTATCCGCGCTGCTGGATTGTTTGGATGAGCTCTGCAGGGAATGCAGAGCTGCACAGGCTGGGTGGTGCTTTGAGGAGGCTGCAAATTAATTATTGCAATGTATATTAATACATCTTGTTTCTCTCCTTTTTTTTTTTTTTTTTCTTTCCTTCCTGCTTAAGGTTTTTGGATTCGAAGCATAAAAACCATTACAAGATATACAATCTGTAAGTATGCTCTTAGAGATGCATTTTCCCAAAATAATGACTTCTAAAAATAGCTTTTGGAGGGGAGGGGGTGGCAGGGGGGTGCAAGTGGCTTCTTGTTGCTGTCCTGAAGCGGAGCTGGGGATGTTTTGCACATTTCTTAAAACAATTAAGGCTGATTGAGAGCCCTGGTACTTCATTTAGAGGAGCTGAGCGAGGTTAAATGAAATGCTGGGGTGTATTCATATTCCTTGAACGCTTTTAAATGACTTGGCACCCGGCCCATCTGGAGCTTGTACCATGTGATTAAAAAGTGAAAAGTAATTCACAGCAGGCTTTCTGGTCGTGTATTAATGTCCAGTTGCCAAATGAATATTTTCCTGGGATTTTTTTTTCTTTTCTCTGGTTTTTTTGGGTTGGTTTTTTTTATTCTTTTTTTTTTTTTTTTGGCAATCCAACCACATTGGTACCGTGGTACTCTCTTTGCTTCCTCACTCCTCTTGTCTGTCCCTGTATTTATGACTTTAAAAAAGAGCTGTTGGGGCGATGGGTGATGGATTCTCACTTCTCTTAAGTGTAATGTTTTGCCTCTGAAAATTTAGTTATGCAGAAAGCTGTTATTGTTGCTGTTCCTTGATCAAATTTATATGTTAGCTTAGGCTAATTTCATTTGTATAAATGATTTGGTGATGTCAAGCTGCTGTTGAGAAGTAGGTCGTGGTTTTCCTACCCCTCATCTTTTTTCCTAGAAATCTAAAGTTGAAGATTGATTCTCTGAAGTGCTACAGCTTTATTTTTTTTATTATTTTTTTTAAAATTAATGTATTTCCAAAGATCTGCAATTAATGGAAAAATTACTGTCGTCTGGAAATCCAGGCAATGCCTGACACTGTAATCTGTCAGTCATTAAAAATAAGTATTTGAAAATGAGGATTTAACTCTGCCTCTGAGTTAGCTGAAGGATTATGCATCAAGCAGCTCTGTTTCCTGATGCTGGGGAGAAGTGACAGCAGAAGCTGAGGAATTGTATTCTGATTTTTGAAGTTGTCTGGAGGGTAGGATGGATGGGACAGAAAAGGATACAGGCATAAAATACAGTCAGTGACCATACAAGTTCAGGAGCAAAACTGTATTTTTCAGCTTAAAAGCCCTCCAGAATGTTATCCTTTGAATAAGTGGATGCAATTTCTGGCAGGAGGTTGCTGTGTGTAAACCAGGCTTGGTCAGAAAGCAGGATATTTTTTTTTTTTTCTTCATGTCAAAATGAATTTCCCTCTTGCTCACCTTGAAAACAAACAAAGCTTCCTAAAATTACTCACCCTCAGATGAAAACTTTTGGAGGATAAAACATCCTGTTAAAGTGTGAAGGTTTTTTTTTTTTTTTTCTTCCCCAAGACGTGGCCCAGTTGCAAATTAAGATTTAGGTGATTTATTTGGAAAGTGGAGCTTTTAAACTGTGTGGAGATCCCAGATTACCTCTTGCACCTTTTTGCAGGAGAGGTTTATGCAGGTAAAATGCCATCAGGTGACTCGTGGCAGTGTTTGCTCAGGAGATGGGGAAGGAATTGCATCCATCAGGTGTTCCAGAGAACTTCATCTCCTCAGATGAAGCTGTAAATAATCACCCATTGTCTGCGTTTCAAAGGAGGAGGTGGGAGTTCAGAGGAGCTACGTGATCATAGTCAGAATTATTTCCAACTGTCACGGGGTTTGAGTTCCCTTAAGGTGGCTGTTCCGGGAAGTTTGGTTTGAAAGGATTTAGAGATTTTTCTAAAATTAAGTCAGTTATGCCTCATCCTCACATCTTTTTTATCTCCTTACCAGTGTTGGAGCAGTTTCATTTTTTGCTCCTTGTTTGTGTGGTTTCTCTCTTGTGTTCCTTTAACCCTTTGCAGTTTCTTTGTTTCTATTTTCCCCTTTTCATCTCCTCACTCCACGTGCTGCCTGATTGTTACCCCCCCTCCCCCTTTTGGAATCCTCTCCATCTTCTCCAGGCTATTTCCTTGCAGTGTCCTGCAGGCAGATGGTTGAAGGAAGGGTTTGATGTGCATGTTTGTTCTTCTGTGGAAGCCCGAAGTCCTGTTGGCAGTGGGATCATGATTGACCAGGAACATGCCTGGCAGCACTTTAGTTCCTTAAACTCCCTTTAATCCTAGGGAGGGTTATAAGACCTGTGCCAACCCACTCCTCACCCCCAAAATGCAAAGAAATATTCAGGTTTCATCTGGAGACCTGACTATTACAGGTGTTTAAAAAAAAAAAAAATGCTTTTGAAGTGTTAAGCACTCCCCAAAGCGTGTGTTGGTGGGATCTGTGCTGCAAATCCACAGGATTTGGGGTCAGCTGTGCCTGGAACTCCTCACTTGGTTGTGTTCAGCTCCCAGAAGAGGGCCCAGAGAGGGCCATGAGTGTGTTCTGTGCTCGGTTTCTATCCTTGGTATCAGCAAAACTATTTCTTCTCCCTCATGGCATTTGACTTGAGACTCTCTCAGACTTCAAATTTTGAAGGCTTCCCGTGTGTGAATTATTTCTTGGTGTGTGTGTGTGTTTTGAAGACTTTCATCTCTTCCTACCTATTAGAACTGGGTGTTTCTTTAGAAGGAAGCAGGAAACCCTCTTGGATAAGATGCTTTGTGTTAACTGCTTTGCTTCCTAAGCCAGGCTCAGGTCCCAGAGTGCAGGTACTGAGTGGTTACTCCATCCTGGGTGAACATCCTGCATCCAACCTTTCTTCTCGAAGGCTCGAGTGCAGATGATGTTTTTGGGAGTCCCATCTGCCACCTTCACCTGCGTCAGGTCATTTCTGACCCAGGGAAAGTGTCAGCGGTCTGGTGGGAGCTGGAAAAGCTGCCAGACTTCTCCCTAGATGAGGGTAGAGTGGGGAAGGCTCTGCAGTCGTGAGAAAAAGGAGCACTGAGAGCTTGTGCAAGCCCAGCAGAGTTGTGAGTGTCGTGGACAAAGCTCAGAGCAGCTCTGGGAGGCTCCACTTACAGTCACAAGTAGGAACCCAAGTTTGTGTGTCTGAAAGTGTCAGGTCAGCTCCACGTGGCTCCAAAGGCTGCAGTCCTAACATAGCTGGGGAGGAGAGATGAGTCCTGAAAGTGGGGTGGGAATTGGAGTCCTGTGAAGAGCAGAGGTTGCAATCAGAGCAGAAGATCTACGCATGCTTCATCTACCGAAATGACTCCCAGTCGTGTTTCAACCTGGGGTCCTGTTGTTTCGTAGAATCATGGGATGGTTTGGGTGTTGGAAGTGGCCTCGAATCTCCCCTCATTCCACCCCCCTGCCATGGGCAGGGACACCTTCCACTATCCCAGGATGCTCCAAGCCCCATCCAAGCTGGCCTTGGCAGGATTTGAGGCAGGATTGTTCTTGTTTTCCTTTCTGAGCTGCACTTCCACTCCCGTCACTTGGCCTCAGAGAGCAGCTCCAAGGAGCACTGCAAGGGCATCCACTCTTGCCTTCTTTCCCTTTACCCCAACATCTCATCTGCAACTGGCTGACTGGCATTTGAAGTTCACTTAAATTCAGGAACCGATGCCAAGTGTGATTTCTGTGGGAATATCTGGTGGGGCTTTCAGTTGACTGTGGCGGTCCTGACATGTCCTCGTGATCCCCACCACTCCTCTGTTGCCGGAGGAGGCATCTTGGCGTGTGTTTTGAGTTCAGAATCAATTGGATGAAGGTCACAGCTGCCTGCCCTTCATGTGTTTGGGAGCATAAAGCTGCCTGGAGTGGCAGGAGCTGTTAATAGCCCAGGTTAAAAAGTAATTATATATTGAGTTACTTGCGTG
>NW_020956517.1:15166-32807 GCF_003031625.1 Empidonax traillii
CCCCCCCCCCCCCCCAACATCAGAGGGCACCCATTTCATCTTCAGCTCGTTGCATCTTTGAAGAAATTGCCACAAGGTTTGCCTTTGATCCCAGACCTTGGAGAGCACCTTCAGCATGCTATTTGGGACTATTTGGGATTTTTCAGGCTGTTCTTTCAGGACTGTTTTACTCCCCTTTCCCATGGGAACCTTGCTGGCTGTAGTTACACGAGGCTCAGAGTTGGATGGGCACGTTTGCAGCTTCTTTTCTTAGGGATTTCGAAGTAAATTCCTTCTTTTGTTTCCATCTGCAAAAAATGGCATCTCTGAGCTCACGTGAAACAATCCTTTGGGGAGTCTTTGGATCTTCCACGTGGAAGAATTTATTAACATGTGTTCACGTTGGTGAACCTTTGTTGCTTCTTTAGCAAAGATTATTCACTTCATTGGGCTTCCCTGTTTGGTCTTCTGGGAGAAGTGAATAAACTGTCCTTGTAGATCCTTCCAAAAGGCTTCAGCCATTCAGCAGTTCCAGAACTTCATCCCTCACTTGTGCTCTTCCAAGTCCTTGGGGATTCATCAAAAGGAGCCTTGTGTGTGTGACCAGGGAGCAGGGCTTACGAAACGACCGCAGACCCTTGCCAAAAAAAATGGAATGTGTTCCTTTTTAGCCCAGAAAAGGAAATGGTGTTCCTAGCTGAGAGTTCCTGCAGTGAACCAGAGCTGTGTTTATAAGATCCCGAGGCGGATGGAGAAGTGGGGTGGCACTTCATCAAGTGCCTTCTCCTGGTGGAACTGAAACATCCCTTGGGATCCTGTTGCTCAGCCTGACCTTGTCTGACGTGTGAGCTGAGGTGCTCGAGGTCTGGGTGCTTCTCTCTGCTTATTTTTTTGCTCCCTTGAGCTTCCTTTCATTTCCTGCGTGAAATTCTTTTCCATCTCCAGGTGGAAAAAGGTGTGTGTGGTGTATGAATACACCCATATAAGAAAGGAGGACTGCAGACCCCCTGAGTGTTTTTATATGTGGTTTTTCTTTTGATTCCCCTATTTTTAAAATACGGAAATGGCAGGTTTTTGTTTCAAAGCACCTTTGAGAGTTTGCCCCCAATGCAAGACCCAACTGTGCTCAGTAATTTTTTCAGCAAAATTCCTCTTGTCTGGCCCTGTTCTCCCTCAGCAGGTAGTTTAATTATTGCTGGAGTCATGGCTTTCCACAAGGCTATTCTTTGTGCCAGCACGCTCTGAAATTCTAGAAGGTTCCCGTTGCAGAGCCTGTGCCGCTCGTGTCAACAGCGACGTGAAATAGTGGCTTCATGGAGCAGGATCCTTATGGGTTACTGGAGAAATGTCTGCAGTGCTTATAATACACTGAATAATATTAGAATAAAAAATATCTAGATGTAAAATGGGGAGGGGGAGGGAGTTACTTAACGAGTTAATTTTGACGTGTTTGTCACCGAGCTGCTCTGTCAGAGCTTGCTGCGTTTCCCTTGGACATCCTGACCAATTCCTCCTCCTCCTTGCAGTTGCACAGTACCCTTTTGAAGACCATAACCCACCACAGCTGGAGCTCATCAAACCTTTCTGTGAAGACCTTGACCAGTGGCTGAGTGAAGATGACAATCATGTGGCAGCAATCCACTGTAAAGCTGGAAAGGGACGAACTGGTGTAATGATTTGTGCATATTTGTTGCATCGAGGCAAGTTTTTAAAGGCTCAAGAAGCCCTAGATTTCTATGGGGAAGTAAGGACCAGAGACAAGAAGGTGAGATACTCCCTGTTCCTTCTGTTCCTCTCTCTGTAACTTGCTGCTTTTCCTCCTTGGGGTCGTTTTGATGCTCAAACCCTTAAAGAAATACTTGCCATCGGTTGTTGTGATACCTGGTTTGATTTCAGCTTTAGTGTTATCAGATCAGTGCAGTTATAAATGGAGAAGCTTTCCTAAGCAGCAGTAGCAATTAGTCACAACACTAAAACAGCCTGGTTTTTCCATCTCCTGTTCAAGAAGACCTGGACAGTCTATTTTAAATAGCTTTTCCAACAGAGTTCTGCTGGGTGTTAACATCAGGTGGGCAGTCCGTGAGGGAACTTTCTCGTTCAGCATTTTCAGCCCAAATAAGAGGATTATTCCAGCTTGTTTTGCCTGAATGGGTGAGCTGTTCATCTCCTCGGGTTCTCCTAACTTCTGTGGTGGTGTTCAGAGATGGGCAGGCATTACAGTTGAATATCCCTACTGGAAGAATACACTGGAACGTTGTTGGATTCCCCTTTTCAATAGAAGGGTTAGTGAAGAGCTTTTCTGGCATTGTTATGCCTCATTAATGGGAATTCAACCTTCCTTCTTTGAATTCTTCTCCAAAGATAATAAGGTGTGAATTGCAAGGTCACTTGAACAAACTTCCCTGCTCCTCTTTCACCATTTCCTTGAGTATGTTGGTCGAGCATCCCAAAGGGATCATCCCAAAGGGATCATCCCAGCAGGACAGTTTTTCAGTCTCCTCAAGTACAGAGCTCTCTCTGTTCCTGTGATGTTTGCACAAAGTATTAATTTCACATTGTGGAAGCCCCTAAAAAGCAGAGCTTCGTGTCTGAAGGCTCTTGAGGGCAGAAGTGGCACATGAGGAATTCCAGGGATTTGGCTGTTAATTCACTGGAAGGGGCAAAGCAGCTCCTTGGTTTGCACCTTTGGCAGGATGGAGCTGTTGTTCCACGGACTGCTGAGCTGGTTGTGGTGTGACACTGGAGCAGAGACACTGTCAAGGTCTCCCATCAGAACTCTGAGGCTTCTGGGGAGAGTTCATGACTAGGGGAGGAGTGGAGTGAATAAACACAGGAGATTCTTCCTGCTGATTAGGGTTATCTCAAGAGCTGCCCCAAAACAGCCCCAAAACCACAAAGCTGAAGAAATGCAGGGTAAAAAAGGTGTGGTGTTGCCTCAGTTTCCCTCTTGGAAAAAGGTGGCATTTCTGCACATCAGTGTAGGGGGGATAAGGGCAGTTGGGTGTTCATCAGCACCCCAGGAGTACTTTGGGCATCTTGGAGATGAGGGAACCTTAGTCAAGAGGAATAGTGAGAGCTTTGTTTAGCTTTACTCTAAATATTGTCTGTAACCAGCAACTTTGTTTTGGTTTCGATGTCTCTACTGGAGGAGTTGATTTTTTTTTTAATTTGATTTTTTTTTCCCCCCTTCCCAGCTCCACTTGAGCATGGTTATCTTGATGTGGCCAGTGGGCAGCATTTGATTCACATAATCCTTCAAGTGGTGTTTATAAACAGGTTTTCCAGTGCAGGTTCTGGGAGCCTTTTCCTCCCTGGTGGCCCCTATTTCAGTGTTATATGTCGAGTGCTGCCCTCTGATTTGGTATTTCACCACACCTTGATAGAACTGACTTCCTGAATTCAAAGCAGATGAGGCATCAGAAGAACTGTTTGCATCTAGGGATGAGCAAATGCCTCTTCTCTTTCTTTTTGGTTTCTTTTTCTGGACCGATGAAGGAAAATTGGCTTTAATCAGGCACCAGATTTGCCTGGCTTAAAGCGAGAACGAGGTGCCCACTTTGCAGTAACAGCTGAGAACAGCCCAGCTAAAAACGCTGTTGTCATTGAATGCTCATGGCAAAGGGATTCCTGGAGGGTTCAGTCCGTGCTGGCAGGAAGTGTGAGTCTGATTGCAAGGGGAAGTGTGACTAATTGGTCAAGGGAACAACCTGGAGTGCTTCTGGAACAGCCTTTTCCCAAGTGCCTGCCGGGAGAAGCAGCTTCAGGGAGGCCTTTGCAGCGTCAAGTGAGAGCTGTTGTGGGTGAGGTTGAGAGCTGGGATGTCCTGGGGGAAATAAGAGGTTGCAAAACTTGAGTCTGCAAAAAGATTTGGGACCAAAACCTTGTTGTGGGGGTTGTTTTTTGTTGCCTGGATAAGCTGCCTCTTTTGACTTCCTTAACTCTTTGTAGCAGGGGGGAACTTTGTCAGAAGAAGGGAATGATGAAGATTAGAAAGTGTTCACTGTGTGGTTGCTGCTTCTGCCTTGGAGGGTTTTATGGTGAGGATTAGGCTTGGAAGGAAGCACAGAGTGGACAGTGGACAGGTATCAGCTGGGGACAACTGTTCAAGGGCTGGAGATGATCGAGTCAGGAGCATTCTTTGACCATTGTATTGTTGTATTTTCAAGAATGACTCCTAAGAGCTTTCCTGTGAGGGAAGGCTGAGAGAATTGGGATTGTTCACCCTGGAAAAGAGGAGGCTGAGGGGTGACCTAATTGTGGCCTTCCAGGACCTGAAGGGAGCCAGCAAGAAACTTGGAGAGAGGCTTATTGCAAAGCCTTGGAGTGACAGGACAAGGGGGAATGGCTTCACACTGCCAGAGGGCAGGGTTAGATGGGATATTGGGAAGGAATCCTTCCCTGTGAGGGTGGGCAGGCCCTGGCACAGGTTGCCCAGGGAAGCTGTGGCTGCCCCTGGATCCCTGGAAGTGTCCAAGGCCAGGTTGGACGGGGCTTGGAGCCACCTGGGCTGGTGGAAGGTGTCCCTGCCCGTGGCAGGGGGTAGAACAGGATGATTTTAAGGTCCCTTCCAGCCCAACCCAAGCTGTGATTCTGTGGTATTGGTATAACTGAACAGGAAATGCAAAAGCAATTATTTTGCACGAGGAAGTCTCAGAATGACTCTCTGAGCAGGGCAGGGATCCCAGGGCTGGTGGCAGAGCTCAGCAGTTGTGATTTCTGTTCGTTATGTGCTCAGGTGACAACCTCTGCTAAACCTCGTGCCCCAAGCCTGGTGTGAGTCTGCAGCTCTGCTCTCACAGTAGGGCATCTTACTGAAGTGAATGTGGGAATATTGCTTCCAAAAATGTTTGTTCTTCATGATAATGCCCGTGCTGCATTGAGAGGAGGACCAGGAGCAGCCACCTGATGGTTTTTGTGATGTTTCCACTGCTCCCTGGTGCCCTGGGAATCTCTGCTACAAGAATTAGGGAAGCTTGTCTAACATCCATTTAAAAAATGGTGGTGGTTGATAGATGGGAAAGAGCAGCTTCTCCAGGAGAACATACTTGAACTACTTCCCTGTCCTTATTCTCCTGGAGTAAAAGTCAGCAGGGGTTGATTGTACCTCTTGGAATATCCCAAAATATTCCAGATCCCAGGAAAGCAAAGCTTGAAAGCTCCCTTAAGGAGTGGGTGTGATAACTGCTGAGGACATCTGAGCCAAAAACCATGGGCAGAGTAGAAGGCTTAGGAAGGTCATTGTACAAGTGCTGCAGGGAAAGGTCTTTTGTGTAATTTAGAAGCAGCTGAAGTGATAAGGAGACATAATTATCAACATTTTTTTTAATAATGGCAGGAAGTGACTTATTTTCATGGGTGCAGAACAGAGATTGGCTCAGTTCAAAGGACTCTGGCCACTCCAAGCTTATGGCTGCTGTGAAGTGAAGCAGGTGGAACTTAAGAGTTTACAAAAATACTGGGGGGGTAGGTTTTGTGACCAAAATGCTCACCGACTCACATATAAATCTTTGGCCTATTTTTGTTTGTTGCAATCCCACAACTGGTTTGAATCAGAAAATTTGCTTATTTTGATGCTGTCGTGTGTGATGCTGCTTGTTGTAAATGTGAGGCATTTTCTGGGAAACGAAATGATTTTTCATCTTTCTCACTTTAACTTGAAAATAATTGGTTGTAAGAGCTTTAAAAGTGTTCCCTTACTCGAAGCTTTAAACTGATTTAAAATCAGTAATGAAAACATCTGTAGGTTATACGCTCTCAAAGCAAATAATTTAGAGTTGTAACAACTTCAGGCTTTGGGGCCTATTGTAATGAAACTTCTCAGCTTTTTGGGGGGGAAAACATTTCAGAGGGATGTTAGAAGGCAACACTTATCTTGAGTAGGGTGATATTAGTAAACATCAGAATCCTCTGACTTAAACTGCTGTCAAAATGTAATTCTTCTAGTGGTGCTAAAAAATGTTCAAGGCACCTCCTGCTCAGCACCTCGCACTCCCCACCCCAAAAAAAGCAGGAGCATGAAACCATCTTGGACGTGCCTCTCAGGGTGCCTGCGGTGTTTGGTTTTAAGATACGAGAAAAATCTGCATTCTTTGCCTCGTTACTGGAGGTGGATGTTTGGAGAGCTCAGAATCATGGAATGGTTTGGGCTGGAAGGGACCTTAGAGGTCATGTCCTTCCACCCCCTGCCATGGGCAGGGACACTTTCCACTAGCCCAGGTGGCTCCAAGCCGCATCCAACCTGGCCTTGGACACTTCCAGGGATGGGGCAAGAATTTCTTCCCAGTATCCAGTCTATTCCCACTCTCTTGTCAGTGTGAAGCCATTGCCCCTTGTCCTGTCACTTCAGGCCCTTGTCAATAATCTCTCCCCATCTTTCCTGTCATCTCCCTTCAGGTCCTGGAATGCCACAATTAGGTGACCTCAGAGCCTTCTCCTGTCCAGTCTGAACATTCCCAATTCTCCCAGCCTTTCCTCAGAGCAGAAGGGCTCCATCCCCTCTAGGATGTACTAAAGTTACTGGAAAACCAGTGCCCTGCTCGATGCTGGAGCGTGGTTGCCGATGAATTCCCTGTCCCTTGGTGGTTCATTTGCCCTCAGGGGCGTCTGAGGTGATCTGCCAGTGATACCAGTGGTTTCTGACGCTTGTTTTCCCTCTGTTTAGGGAGTGACAATTCCCAGTCAGAGACGCTACGTGTACTACTATAGCTACCTGTTAAAGAATCACCTGGATTACAGACCAGTGGCTCTGCTGTTTCACAAGATGATGTTTGAAACAATTCCCATGTTCAGCAGCGGAACTTGCAGTAAGTACCCGGCCCCCGGTGGGGAAACGTCGGCCTTGAACGTGGTTATGGGCACCAAGAGCTGCCACACCTCGATGGAAAGGGTCATGTTTACACACCTCACCTTCCCAGGTGTGGGAACTCGAGGTCTGGGTTGGTTTTACTGCAGGTTTGGAACTGGGCAGTGTTTTTAATGGTTTGAACATCAGTTCACAGTCAGTCAGGTTGGAAAAGACCTCCAAGACCGTGGAGACCCATCCCCACCTTGTTAACCAGCCCACCATCCCATATATCTGTGTTTCAATATTTGCTCCTTAACTTTTATGAAAAGCCTCTTTTTTTTTTCTTTTTTTAATTTTTTTTTATTTTTTAAACCCAGCAACTCTTGGGAAACATGAATCGCTGCAAAACATTTGCTTAATGGCGTGTTGGCTTCAACTGCAGCAACATCATTCTTCCCATGATGTTTAAAAAAAAAAAAAAATAAATGAATCAGTTCAACTGGGTAAATATCTAATTAACTCTGGAATAAACGTTTCTTGATGTGGAGGCTTCTAAAGCCTGGGATACACCTGCGAATGATTAATCTGATCTGCTGGTACGCCGTGTTAGGAAGGAACAGCAGATTTCTTGAAGCTTTGTAATATAAATACAAAACTCTCTGCTGTCCTGTGGGCTGCGTGACAGGGCAGGGGCCGCCTAGTGCTGCGTGTTCATTTCTGGTGGTGGAAAAAATCTTTCTGATGGTTTTGCTATGGGGAATTACAGCAATGTGTAATTAATTCCAGTGCCTCCCGTGGCTTTGATTAAAACGGGGCCCGTTAATGTTGTTGTGAGGCACCACCTGAGCACGGAACACGCATCAGAAACAATCGAGCGACTCGTCAGGCTGGGCTGAGGAGGAGGAGGAAGGGAGGAGCCTCTGCCAAAAAACCTCTGCCTCTAGGGGAGAGGTGTGGAGGTTCCAGATTTCTGCAATTACCACTTATTTAATGTTTTGGATAAACTGTGCTGTACTTGCCAAATGAAGCTGGGGGCCGGAGGGTTGACTTGGGTGTCCACGGCAGGCCCTTGGTGGGCTGTTTTCATGGGATAAACAACAGGTTTGCCAAGCACCTGAGAAGACAGATGAACTGTCAGCTTCAACATCTGTCTGTGCTGTGATATTTTAAGTTCCTCTGGAGTTTTCAGTGATCTCTCAGAATGTGAAACCCGTGGGCTGGGTTGTTTCTTTAGTTGCGTTATCGACTGCGAGGGGCGGAATTTTATGTTGAACTTCCTGGTTCTCTGACTTCCTGGTTATCCTTCTGCTGTTCTGAAGTCACTGACCAAGGCGGGTTGTGCCTCTCAGGCAAGATGAAAGGGTGACAGAGTTTCACAGCTCTGAGGATTTGAGGGAGATAAGGGGAGAGACCTGGGGCTGTTCAAGCCTGGAGAAGAGAATATTGTGTGGAGACCTCACAGCACCTTCCAGGATCTGAAGGGGCTACAGGGAAACCAGAGAAATTTATAAGGAACTGTGGTGGTGGTAGGACAAGGGGGAATTGCTTGACACCATCAGAGGGGAAATTTAGGTTGGATATGTGGATGAAATTGTTCCCTGTGAGGGTGGGCAGGACCTGGCACAGGTTGCCCAGAGAAGCTGTGGCTGCCCCATCCCTGGAAGTGTCCAAGGCCAGGTTGGATGGGGCTTGGAGCAACCTGGGATAGAGGAAGGTGTCCCTGCCCGTGGTGGGGGTGGCACTGGATGAGCTTTAATGTCCCTTCCAGCCCAAACCATTTTGTTATTCTCTGAGTCTGTCACGGTTTCATAGCTGGGATAATGTGGATGTTCTCCACAGGGATTCCCACAGCTCTGCAGGGGTGTCTGGCAAAGTTTCCAAAGAAACTCTGCTTGGGCTTCACCAAAAACCTCTCCTAATGTCACCGTTGCCCCTGCAGATTGAATTTGGAAGTTATGCTGTGGCACTGCTTTGGTGAGGGTGATATATCCAGGCCCGGCTTGGTGCTGCTTGGTTTTGTGTATTAGTGTTCAATTTTATCCTTGGTTTTGTTTGTGTAAGAGCAGAAATCAGTTTGTGCTGACATGACCACCCACTCTACAATGATGAGAGAGAACAAAACCCCTCAGTCAGATCCATATGATACAGAGAGGAGGAGCAACACACAAGCAACATCAAGTAGCTGTCACTTCATGTACTTACTCCTTACTATATAGTAAACAACAACTTCCTAGGAGCTCTGGTTGCCTGAAAGTACTGCCATGAAGGGCAGAAATCTGTTGTCTGCAGTAGCCCCTAGGAAAGTTTAATGCCCCATGGTGCTTAACACTTTAAAAGATAATTTATTTAACTTCAAAAGTATCACGGTTCTGCTGCTAACATTACGCTTTCTGACACAATTCTGAGGCATTTTTTACCAATTGACACTCTCATTTTGCCACGCAGATCCTCAGTTTGTGGTGTACCAGCTCAAGGTAAAGATTTTCACCTCCCCTTCAGGACCCTCAAGACGTGAAGACAAGTACATGTACTTTGAATTCCCTCAACCTCTACCAGTGTGTGGTGATATCAAAGTGGAATTCTTCCACAAACAGAACAAGATGTTGAAAAAGGTTGGTTTCCTTGGTTTTTTTTTTTTTTTTCTGGAAAATGATGTTGAGCAGGGGCTGGGACTCTGGTTATTCTTCAGGGCTGTGCAATCTCAGTGTTTCGTTCTTTGATGTCCAGTTTTTCCCAAGGAGCGGATCCCACCACAAAATGAACGCTGGGTGTTTGGAGAGTTGGTGAGATTTGAGTACGGAGGTTGGATAAAAATGATCCTGGATGTGTATTGCAGTCGTTTGGGTAGTAGTGAGTAATCTAATTGAGGAAGAAACATTCTCAGCCTAAAAATAGACTTGCATACTGAGCAAGTTAACTCCAGCTGTTTTCTTCACTAAATTTTCCTAAGGTTTTGAGCAGGCACAGAAGATCCTGTCTGTGCTGTTGGCTGATTCCAACCCATCTGTCAAATGCAGTTGAATCTCTGAGATAATTAAGTTCCTACGCTCTTGGTAAAAGTATCTCTGCAGTCTCTTCAACCACCTCTCTGTTCCCAGCTGCAGTGCCACGACTTTAGAGAATTCACTCAGCACTGAGGATTTTATCAGCTGTGGAAAGAAATTCAGCTAGAACTTATTTTGAAACCAGGTTCTTGAGGCTGAGTGGCTCATCTCTGGGGTTCATCAGTTTTGGGGCTTGTGGAGTTGGTTTGCACTTACCAAAGTGAAAGCTGAGGATGAGACTGTGTTGATTTGTGTTTGCTGCTTCAAATTCCTCATCAGTTGTTCCTCACGGTTTAATGGAGGTTCTAAAACTTGGGAGCACCCAGTGAGTGAGTTCTGTGTACAGGCAGGGCCTGAAAATGAGAAATCCTGGAGTGGGTTGGGAGATAAAATGTTGATAAGTCTCTTAAAACTGAGCATGCAGGTTGTACCTGCTAGCTGTGTGTAAATACACGTGCACGCTGGGCTGGGGGCTCGTTCAGGTACCAGGTGTTGTCAACAAGTTTAATCCACGTGCTGATGTCTGCAAAAGTGTTTAAGCTGTTTCTTAGTGGGACTGTCTTGTGTCTAATGAGATGTTCTGGTTGGTCAGTGCAGCTGACGGTGCTGCACAGTGTCTGTAAAACAAAGCATTTTGAAAGCAGAAATTCTGCTCTCGGGTCAGCATTAAGATTTGCTGTTCCTTTACCATCTCCAGTAGCACTTGGACTGCAAGCAGGCATTATGGGGAGCGCTGTGCTGCCCTGCCCACCCCAGAAATACCAGTGTGTGGGTCAGCTGCTGGATCTTGGCTCTGTAGCCTCAGGAACAAACTCCTGTGTTTGTTTTTACCCTTGTGGAGAGCACTGGGATCCAGTGACAGCAGAAACTGGAGCTCCTGGGGAGCACGCACCATTTCTGCAGTGCAAATTCAGCCTTCAGGAGAGTGTAAAGGGCTGGACTTTCGTTTCAGAGTGTCAGATTGTGGTTTCATTTCTTAAGAATCCCTTTGTAGTTTCTGAGGAGGTGGTTGATGGTTTTGTGTTGTTTGTTTGGGTTTTTGTGTATTTTTATCAAGCACCAGAACTCTTTGGGTTCTGTGGATTACAGGCAGTGCAGAGATGCTCCTTTGCTCAGTGTTTTTGGCCTGTTAGGGCCAAGAAGTGGTGAAAGCTCTGCTTTTCACACCTGCAGGCTTTTCTGAGATAGAAACCCTTCACCAGACAGTAAAGAAACCACCCTGCCAATCAAATACCTGTTGAATTGAGTGTCTGATTGCCTCAACTTTCAGTACCAATGGAGGCTGGAAGGAAGTAGGTTTGAGATGTTGCCCAGTTCTGGTGAGATCACCTCTCTCAGCTCTGCTGGAAACACAGACAGGAGCAGATCCCTCCACGTGGTCTTCTGACAGCTTGTTCCATAAAAAAGGTGGGAACAGGGCAAAGGTGAATATTGGTGACAGAAAAACCTACCTTGGCTCCAAGTTGGACACGTTTCTCTGTCCAAGTATTGCACATCTCTACCTGTTCCTCTTCTGGATCAACTGACTTTGGCAGCTTTTACTCAAAACCCCAAAAGTGAGGGGTTTTTCCAGTGGGGAGACCTGTGTTCCAAACATCACCTCCATGCAGGGATCCCCTGATTCATGAGGAACAGTATAATCAGGAGCAACAGGATCTTCCCTTCCAGAGATTCTGGTTTAATCACCAGGTTTATGAAAGGTTGGATCACAACTCTGTTGCCTGTCTCTGGTTCTTGCCCTTCCAAGGTTTTCTGTTAGCAGATTTATAGGTAGCTGTGCAAGTCTTGAAAGACATCACATATTTACCAGTCTGCATTTTAACTTTAATCTAATTAAAAAAACTAATAAGATCAATTAAAAGTGTAATTCCTGATCAGGCTGGAGAATGGCTGTGGCTCAACCTCTGGAGAGAAGCAAAACTTCTGTGTCCTCCTGCTGGGTCTGGGTTGGTGTTTGACAACACTGACCTCAGCTGAAGGTGCCCCAGATTCCCTCAGCATTACTTGCTTCCAAATTTCTTAATCCCTTGGAGAGCAGTAGCGTTACCTGCAGAGCTCTCCAGTAGGGAGGGTCCTCCTCAAGTTTGATCATGCTCTTTTGGGGTAAATTATTATGCGCAAACCAAATCAAAGTGCAACAACCAAGGGACTTTAAGCACCTCGTGTTGCAGACCCAGTGTGACCCTTAAAACAGCCACATGTCCTGCCTTTTAATGACAAAAGGTAATTTTAGGTGGCTATGGAGAGCTGACCTCAGCCAAAGGATTGTTGGTAAGGGGGTGACTGCTTTGGAAAAGTTTTCCCTCTTCCAGCTCTTCCACAGTCTGTGCCACCTGGCATCAGTTAGGAAGTCCAGAGCTTTTGGTCTTTTCTTGTCTAATCAAGTTGTTTACTTTACCCTCAGCCCATTTCTTCAGTGTGATGTAGCTGCTTCCTTTCAAGAATGAAATGCATACCCACATGAGAAGAAAAGGGCTTGAGGCTCCAGTACAGTTATTATGGATGAATTTCTGATGGATACAAGTTAGCAATCTGGGGGATTTTTTATTTTTATTTTGGAGCATGGCTTTTTGTTGTTCTGCCTTGTAGCTTGACTGTTCCTCCATCTCAGGCTGCTGCCAGAGTCTCTCTAGGTTTGTATCTGTGCAGAGCCTTTTTTCTTCCAGTTATCGATGCTGACATGATAATTTTGAGGTATTTCGGATTACCCTCAGATCGCTCGGTTCATCGAGAGCCTGTTCAGAAATAATGCAGAAGATCTCCTAATCTTCCTGCCTCCAGAGCCTGGGGGTGAAGGAGACCTTTTTCAGGAGTCCTCCCAGTACGGATGAGAGGGAGCTGTGGCTGTGGGTTTAATTTGTAAGAGTCGGTGGTGTTTGAGTCCCAGGCTCCAGCGTGGGCAGGGCTTGACAGCGCTGTTAGAGCGGTTGCATTTCATCTCTCTGGTCTGCAGATGAGAAGTTGTTCTGCTGCACAGCTCAAGTTTGGGCAGTTGCTGTTTGGCAAACGCTGAAGAGTGAACTCTGAAAATGTCAGAAGACTTTGAACTGTTGATCTGAAAACGGTACAAGAAGTTCCCTCAGCCATGACTGTGGGGAGGCTGAGGCCAGCGTGGAACAGGCTGAAACAGGATCTCCTTGTCTTGGACAGCATCTCCAAACCCCTCCGTTTGCAGCAGAGTGATTGGAAGGGCCCGTAGATCTCTCTGCAAAGTTAAAACTCTCAGGAGGAGAGAGGAACTCCTGACTGGTGGCTTAAGTGGGCTTGGATTTGGATCTCAGCCTGCAGTTAGAGACAGGTACCAGCTCGAGAGGGAGGAATGTTTTCCTGTCAGTGAGAACTGAGGAGCTGCACGAGGTAGGAGTGGTCCTGTGTGTCAGAACAGGGGGATTGAATCAGCGATTTTATGGTACAGAAGAAGTACAGCTGTGGATTTTTTTTATTTTTTTTTTTTTAAGACAGATGTCTGTGATGTAACTGGAAGTGAAGCAAAACACATTGAGAAACAGTCTCTAGTACTCCTTTTCAGAAGCCTATTCATTAAACTGTCTTATGTGAACACTTGGTCTGGTATTTTGATTTGCTATATAAAGCCCAAATTCAGCTCATGCCTTGATTTTTAAAATTCCTATCTTTGGCCCATATTACATCATCTTTCTCCGTTGTCTTGCATGAAATATCTTGGAATCTGATACTTTAGCTGAATCCTCACTTTGGATAATTCTTCAGTGCAAACAGTGACACTCTTATCACCCACAGGAGCTAATTCCAAAAATCCTGACCAAGTCTTCCCTCCATTTGAGTGGCCGTGCCATGTTCCAGGACCCATGAACTCAGTTTATTAAGCTAATTAAGTTACTGCAGTGGGAAAGAAAGGAAAATAACTCAGTGCTTTACAAAGCTGGAGGGAGATAAAAGGAAAAACGACCAGCTCAGCTGAGTTGTATTGTTTAGTTTGAGTCCCTGAAGACCTCTGGAAATTTATCCCAAGGAAAACAGATTAAAAGCTGTCTAGCAAGAAGTTTGTCAGCTGTCTTGTCGTCTCCAGCCTCTGTCAGTGGAGCCGAGTCCCTGCAGTTGCTTGTTCAGGCAGGCCCTCCAATGCCGAGTAAATCCTTCCCGGTTCTGCCCCACGTGCTGGAGTTGAAGGTGAGGCACGACAAGCCCGTGCCTTCTGCTGGCATTGCCTTCTGCTGGCATTGCTTCCTCCCACTGGTTAAAGCCCTTTTTCCACCCGTGTGCTGCACACCCTGGAGGTGACACGGGTGGCACTGAGGACCCGCGCCGGTGGCAAAAGTGCTCCAAAAAAAGGGGCTTCTGAAACAGCTGTAATTTTACAGCAGGTTCATTTGGCAGATCCGGCCTGATTCCCAGAGGTGCTGGAGAGGCTTGTGGTGAAGTGGGTAACTTCTTAACTTCCAGAAGTGTTTCTGCCGGAATGATTGGATTTCTGTCTCTGCCACTGCCCCACACAGGCTGGAAGGCTTTTTGTGGCCTTTACCCAAAACACTGCAAGTGGGTCTGCTGGCCTTTGGTGGAGAAGGCAGGCGGGTAGAAGTTGTTTGATCAGACGCTTCTGAATTCCCAGGATTTGTGTACTTGTTTTTATTAATTCCTGAGGCAGATGAACGTGAGTGAAGGTTCTGGAACAGACCAGCAGATGTAACAGGGGTGCAGAAATACCGACCGTGATGGGGAGAGTGAGTGGTCATTTGCATTTGGATCTTTTGCATGAAAACTCAAATCAGAGTCAAATGGAAGATTTCATTTGTGAAGAGCAAGTAAATCCAGCTCAGTTTCAGAAGGAGAGACAAGGACCAACCTGCCAACGAGAGCTGATCTTGGAAACGTCAACTCTTGAGTGGCAGAAGGGCAGGAGATGGAGAGCTAAACCAAGGGCATTCGTTCAGAGCATCCTGTGGAGCTGCTGAGGTGAAGTTCCCCAGCATTTCACCCTCAGAGCTTGCTCTGGCCACTATCAGCTGGTTCTCCAGCCTTTAGAATCACTGAGACACTGATGTTTTGCCTCAAAGCTTTCTGTTAGGGGAGTAGATTGTTCTGTGTTGTCGATATTTAACTCACCTGAGCTGGCTTGCTCAGGTTTTGTCTGTTGGGTTTGGCAATTGCCTGGCGAGGTGTGAAGCAAACAAAATCTGTTTATGCCTTGTGATTGCAGGTCTGAGACTTACTTAATTTCTTGTCATCTGCTTCTGTTGTAGGTATGATAGTTGTAAACCCAGCTTTCGATAAGGAGCGACTTCTGAAAGCTTGAGTGGTTAAAAACGAGCTTGATTAATGCAGAGTTTTGTGTGTTGAGCAGGAGATTTGGTGAAAATACCTTTGCATGCAATGTAACCAGTGATGTCCTGTTGTCCAAACAAGTTTTGTCTGTTGTTACCTCTTTGTTTCTGACCAGATGATGATGATGATGATGATGACATTAGCCTTAACGAATGTGCCACTAGTGAATACTAAAGCAAGCTTGTTTTTTTTGTGTTCTTCCTCCTCCAGGACAAAATGTTTCACTTTTGGGTAAATACATTCTTCATAGGACTGGATGAAAATTCAGACAAAGTAGAAAATGGAAGTCTAGTTGCAGGTCAGGAACTTGATGGCATTTTCAGTACAGAGCGCTCAGATAATGATAAGGAATATTTAATCCTTACGTTAACAAAAAACGATCTAGACAAAGCAAATAAGGACAAAGCCAACAGATATTTCTCTCCAAACTTCAAGGTCAGTATATACATTGTGTGTGAACAAAGCTGAAAAAGCTGCATGACTTGCTCTTTTGGTTTGTCTGTCTTGCCTCGTGGAGGGACCGTGTGAAACCGCTGCGTAGAGACACATTTGCCACCTCTTAGCAAAGCTCTTTGCTTTGGAGGTTTATCTGCTTTTTTGGGGAAGCTGAGAGATGTTGAGAACTGGGGATTAAAGCCCTCAGGTTGTTTCAGGTATTTCTCAAAGCCGTCAGAGAGGAATAGCAAGAGAGCTGGTGAGCCAGGTGGCATCTTCCCTGTGGCAGCTGCGTTGCACGAGCTCTGAGCTTGGCACAATTAATTCTGACTTCATTTGCCTGTGGTGGTTCCAGACCCTTTTTGGTGGTGCCCAGTGACAGGATGAGGAGCAAAGGCCACAAACTAAACCACAAGAGGTTCCACCTCAACATGAGGGGAGAATTCTTTGCATTGAAGGGTGGAACAGCTGCCCAGGGGGATCGTGGAGTCTCCCCCTCTGGAGACATTCCAAACCCACCTGGACATGTTCCTGTGCCACCTGGTCCCCTGGGTGATCTCCAGAGGTCCCTCCCAACCCCAGCTATTCTGTGAGTCTGGGGAATACCTTAACCTGGCAGTTAAGCTTCGAGGAACACGAAAATCCATTGCCAGCAGCGTTTGAAACACGGGAAAGGCGTTTTGTAAGAACTTGAGCGTTTCCTGCCTTGCTCATAAAATATCAGCCAGACCCCAGCAGTGCTGGTTTGGGAGGTAATGATCAGAACTCCTTGTTGGAATGTTGGCGTGGGAAAAGTCTGATCCAAGCAACTCACCCATCAGAGCGTGGTTTATTCGTTCCTGTGCGGTCTCCCCGCAATTCCAGAGCTCTGGAAGGTAGGAGGATGGAAAAGCTTGGTCCTGCTGCTGTCCAGTGACTGCTGCAGGCAGGCCCAGCTCCTGCTCTGGGCTGGAAAACCTGTCCCTGGAGAGAGAGAGGAACACTCATGTGATTCAGTGTAGCTGTTAAATCATAGCTTTGTTACCTGTGCTCACTTCAAGTCCAGGTTTCCTTTTTTTTTTTTTAAATGTTGTTTTTTTCCTTCCCCAGGTGAAGCTATTTTTCACAAAAACAGTAGAAGAGCCATCAAACCCCGAGGCTAGCAGTTCAACTTCTGTAACACCAGATGTTAGTGACAATGAACCTGATCATTATAGATACTCTGACACCACTGACTCTGATCCAGAGAATGAACCTTTTGATGAAGATCAGCATACGCAGATTACAAAAGTCTGAATATTTTTTTTATCGGAGATAAAAGAGACAAAAAAAACATACAAAAAAAAAAATAAACCACCTACAATGAAGAGTGACAAACTTGAATAAACTGAAAAGAAAAAAAGAAAAAAAAAAAGGACCTTTCTAAATGGCAAAAGGACATAGTGTCAGATTACCAGTTATAGGAACAATTCTTTCCTGACCAATCTTGTTTTGCCCTATAAATCCTACAGGGTTTGACACTTGTCCAGTCGGGGGGAAAAAAAAAAAAAAAAAGGAAGGTTACCTAGCTCTTATATGTATATACCTTTTTGTGTCAAAAGGACATTAAAACTTCAATTAGGAACTATAAACATGGCACTTTCCCATTTTATTCCAGTTTTATAAAAGTGGAGACAGACCTAATGTGTATGCGTAGGAATTTTTCCTTTTTTTGTGTTCTGTCACCAAACGAAGTCTCAAAACCGAAAATCAAACAAAAAAAAAAAACCACCAACCAACCAACCAACCACCGACGAAAACAATTTACAGGTTCGCATCCCGGCCCCTTTTTTTTTGCACTTGGTGTGGCAACGGGGAAGTTCTGCAGTTGGCTAAGAGATTGTTTTCTGGAAGGTTTTTCCTACATTCTGATGCGTGTCTTGTGGCTGGGGGATGGAAAGGATCGCTCGGGAAGGAGCGTGGCCTCTGTACCATATCCGGCTGTTCCATTGCCCTGATTCATCCGGGACAACAGACGAGGAGTCGCCGCTGTCGCTGCTTTGTCGTTTGTGCGTTTTTAAATTTCTTTTTTTTCTTTTTTTTTCTTTTTTTTTTTAAATTTTATTTCTTTTTTTGTTTT
>NW_020956517.1:35823-37735 GCF_003031625.1 Empidonax traillii
TTTGTAACGATCAAAAAAAAAAGAAAACCGGGATGCTGGTGTGCGAGTTCCACGTTTAGTCCTAGCAAATGTGTGCAATACGTTAACGATGCCTGTGGTTGCCACGAAGTGCCTCGTTTACCTTGGGAAACAAAAAAAAATGCTGTTAGGAAGTGTCGTGCATGCAGATGGATGGGGTGGGACTGTGCACTAAAAGGGGCTCCGACTGCAGCGTTTGGCAGAGCTGCCTCTCTCTCTCTCTCTCTCTCTCTCTCTCTGCCCGTTCCGATTTCCAGTCTCGTTTTTTTTTTTTTTCATATAGCATATATATATATAGATACTAAAAGAAAAACAAAAACGAAAAAGAAAAAAAAAAATCAGTCTGTTAAGCAGCCTTACTCTGATTCAGCCTCTTCAAATACTATTGTGCTGTGCAACAGTGGCTCTGTGTGTAACTGAGAATACACAAAAAAAAAAAAAAAAAAAAAAAAAAAAAAAAAAAAAAAAAAAAAAAAAAAAAAAAAACCAAGTATGACATGTACAGGATAATGCCTCATACAAATCAGATGTCCGTTTGTTATTGTGTTTAACAACCCTTTATCTCTTAGTGTTAAAGAACTCCACTTAAAACTGATTAAAGTCTCATTCTTGTCACTGTGTGGGTGTTTTATTGAAGTGCTCCGAGGGTGGGGAACAGGCAGCTGGATGGAATGTTGTGTGCTGGTGGGAGCCGAGGGTGCTCCTTGTGCCTCCAGGGAGTTGAAGGGAACTTGCAGCTTAAAAACCCTTTTGTGTTCTTGAGGCTTTGACCAAGCGCAGGCAGTGGAAGTGCAGGTTGGGGTGCAGGGATATCAAACCCTTCCGGTGCCTGAAAGGAGCTGACAAAAACCATGGAGAGGTTTCCAAAGGGCCTGGAGCGACAGGACAAGGGGCAATGGCTTCCCGCTGCCAGAGGGCAGGGTCAGATAGGATATTGGGAAGAAATCCTTCCCTGTGAGGGTGGGGAGGCTCTGGCACAGGTTGCCCAGAGGAGCTGTGGCTGCCCTTGGATCCCTGGAAGTGCTCAAGGCGAGGAGACGCGTTTTTCCTTATGGGATCACAAGGTCGTTAAGGTTGGAAAAGCCCTTTGAGATCCTCGAGTGTGTCATCTGGGGGTTCTTCTGGTTGCTGTTTTCCAACTGGACTTTAAACTGGCACTTAAGTCGTAGTGTTGGTGTTTCCCAGTTGTGTGGGGTTACCCCCAGAGCCTCTGGGAGTGAGAGACCCGTGGCGAGGAACTGGGGAGTTCTGCGCCCACGGGCGACTTCGGGTGACTCTGGCTGTTCCTCCTGCCTTCCCACTGGTGTTAAAGCCAGCCCTGTATCACACTCGGCTGTGCATCTCCAAATAAACCGCGCAGATTGGAGTGGAGGTTTGGTGCTGTGGCCGGTTCTGCTCTTTGGTGGTTTGAGAAATGGCGGTTTTGGTGCTGGGGGAGGGTGGGGAAGGTGGAGGATTTGGGCAGGTGAGTGGCACAGGTGACATCACCTTATTTAAACAGATCCCTCTGGCATCTGCAGCTCACTTTATTCAGGTCCCTTTTTAGGCAGCCGAGGAGGTTGGTTAATAATTAATTGCAATTTTTTTTCTTTCTTTTTTTTTTTTTTTTAATTTTAAAAAGCTGCAGCCAGAGTTCCAATTTCCACTCCTCCGAGCAGGAGTTGTGTTGGTAGCAGACTTTTAAACCCCTCCTGGATATGAATTGCTTGCTACGACCTCTTTGGCTTCTTCTCAAACCCCATTTTTCCTCATCTGTCCTTGGTCATTCTGCTCCTTTTTTTTTTTTTTTTTTTTTTTTTTTTTTTTTTTTTTTTTTTTTTTTTTTTTTTTTTTTTTTTTTTTTTTTTTTTTTTTTTTTTTTTTTTTTTTTTTTTTTTTTTTTTTTTTTTTTTTT